>NC_071981.1:22493814-22607873 GCF_026283585.1 Hylaeus volcanicus
ACGATCCTCGGATCCACAGTCGACCGCTTTACCTACGCGACCAATCCTGTACCCTACGTTTCGTGTTCTCTACAATAATAACATATCTACTCCTGAGAATTTATCATAGCATCCCTGTACCAAGAGCATTGCCTCTCCCAAGGACAACCCAATCCGCAGAGCTGCCGAATATGCCGTGCTGCAAGTAGACCGCAGGGGCCCCAGATCTCCCTGGAATCCGATGCAGCGTCAGCAAGTAACCATCTTTCGTCGCTATGGTATGAGCTTCGGCTGGATAACCGTTCTTCCTTATCAATTGCAACTACAACATCAAACAGAGTAATTATTGGTTTGGATGAACGTGAAGCAGCCTGGCGCAGGGTTCCTCAAGTTGCGATCGGGAGTTTGAGAAACACTGTTCTCTGTGCTGTAATTTCAGAACTACTCGAAATCAACGTGTCGTTTCTCGTGATTAGCATTCATTTCGCTTGACATTTATTCTCGATACTATGTTGTTACAGCTCGCATCGCTATGTTAACTTTAGGTGGCCGTATTTCTTCATAAGAAATGCAACTCTTACCTATCGATCTAATGTTAATTAAACGTGTACGTTGTATCTATGTAAACATTACTATGTCCTTCACGGTTTTGGTGCACGGAGTAAAACTGACAATCCTCTAACGACGACGTCTTTCGCTTATAATTATCGTATTTCGCATATAATAATAATATAATTAATACGTATATATATATTTGTGAAAAATAAATATTTGCATAAAAAGCTTTATTCCACGAGACAATAATACAATAAACGGGCTACTATTCGATAATAATACTTTGTAGAATTTGGTTTTAAGATTAACTTATGCTATCGATGCGTTAGAAACGATCATTTATTATTTATCATATCGACCAACGGTTCGTAAACCAATTTGGAAACGTTCACAGCCCATAGGAAGTCTATATGATTGAAATCTGGAAATGGTACGGTGTACTTTATCGGTTTATGCGATACCTCGTTTTCTAACTTCGTCACGTCCTGGAAAAGGAATTTTCATCAGTTGTAGAAACTCTGCGGTCGTTGGAAGAGATATGGGAAACTTATAAAGACGTAACGCTCGAGATTATACATGATTCCGAACATTCCTCGGTATCTCTTCCATCGATTATACTTTGCTCAATTTTGCGTTATACGTACATCGCGGTCGGATAACCAATCGTTTTGAGCCCAAAATAATACGATCGGTTTCGTGATTTTTGATAAATCGTAACTGGTCGGCTCGGTGCTCTTGTAAATCTGCATATTTTTCTCAGGACCATAATCGTATTGCCTAAAGTATCCCGATTCAACTAGTTGAGCATAATGGAACACCGTCTTGAGAGATGTGCCAGCTGGCACATGATTCGCGATCGAAGGTAGTAGCGCCTGCAATTGATGGAAACTTAAATAAAAAAAGAAAAAAAATTCTCGTACTCGATTAGCAGCGTAAAAATTATGCTTACGTAATTGAATTGTTTTTGATCGAAGCCCAACAGGAGGAATATCGTATTAGCGCATATTCTTTCTTCCAACGCGAAGCGAAAGCATAAATATTTTTCTAACATCTTCATCAAGAAATTTTGCGGCGTAAATTCACCATTCCCAAGCAGCAATAAAGCCGACTAATATTTTTAAATGAAAAATAAACAACGGTCGTTTACACAGGTTGTTCGTATCGAATGAAGAAAATTCGTTTTTCGATCGTTGGAGTGCTTGCTTTACCTTTATGTCGAATGCAATCGGTGATAAGTATTTTACGGCACCTTTTATGTGTTTCACATATGCCACCGGGGCAAGATGGTACACCGATTTTATCAGTATCAACATTTCCGGTCGTTCGGTCGCCATTACGTAGAAACCCGTTGTACCCATCGAAAATCCAATATACGCTTTCAAGTACCCTTTTAATTTGGCAACGTAGTTGATCATCGCTGGTAGATCATAAACCCCTAATTCGTGCCAACTAAATAAACATTTACAACGCAATGTCATTTGTCGAGAAATAATCGGAACGGAAGTGTTTATTTTCACACAAAAGTGGAGTGCATATATGACAAACATGAATGCTTCGATCGTTGTCAGATATTTTCGTTACTCTAATGATTTGTTACAAGTACCTGAAGTCCCAAAATTTTAGGTCGTTATCGGACAAACTAATGTGCCCTCTCGAGTAAGTATTGCCCCGCGCATTTCCAAACCATATATCGTAACCCTGGTCAGCTAATAAGTACGCTACAATAGGAAACGAGACAATAGTAGACAGTTGTTATCGATACGTAAAACTATAAAAGGAAAAATGAACCTTTGAAAGTACCACCGTCGTAGCTTTTTAATTTCACGTATATCGATCTTTTTTAAGTAGATACAATCTTTGCGTTTATGTACCTAGAGACTTGTTTCTTCCGACTAAAACCCAATCCGCCGAGCTACCTAATAAACCGTGTTGCATAAAGATCGCGGGGGATCCCTGTTTCCCTGGGATCCGATGCACAGTCAGCAGGTAACCATCTTCCGTTTGCACAATATGCGCCTCTGCTTCGTAGCCATCCCTTCTTATCATTTGCAACTACAACGAATAACGTATCTTAAGAATTAAGAATTGTACGAATCGTTTCAGCCAAATTCCAGAACGTTTTTCTTTAGACGTTATACGTTAGCGAAATATTTTTTATACAGGCCGAGATACTTAAAACAAGCCACCTGAATAACTCGTTTGCGTTTGATGGGAGGTAAACATGCCTCGGACAAGTCTTGCTTGATCTCAAGGTGGACATAATCTGATACGAGTAGTTTTTCATCGAGTGAAGGTGGTAAGGAGATACGAAGGTCAACTCTATTTTTTTTCTCCTTTTTATTTTTTTAGATGGAACGATATACTTTTTCTATTTATCTTCTAATAGAGCGTTCTAATATGTCGTATAATATAATATACGTATTACGTGGTATGTCCATCGATCACAGTGACCTATGGTCGAAGAACATTCAAGGTCGTTATACAGGATGTCCCAAAAATGTTGTAACACCTTGAAAGAGGTGGTTCGGTAGGTGATTTGAAACAACTTTTTCCTTAGCGAAATTGTTGTTCGAGGCTTCGTTGAGGAGATATTAACGGAAAACACTGACCAATCAGAGCCCGAGGATGCCGGTTGAGCGTAGGCTACGCGCTAGCCGGCTTCGCTCATACGCTACCGCGGCCGCTCCAACGATATACGCGCGCTCTGATTGGTCAGTGTTTTCCGTTAATATCTCCTCAACGAAGCCTCGGACAACAATTTCGCTAAGGAAAAAGTTGTTTCAAATCACCTACCGAACTACCCCCTTCAAGGACCTCCAACATTTTTGGGACATCCTGTAGATCGATTATGATTGAAAATATCTGCCTTTGGATAGATAATATAATAGAATTCTTCGATGTAAACAAAGATACAATTACGTTCCGCGCTACAGTCTTATATCTATATACATGATAACGACCAAAGTGGAGCACCGTAAATTTATCGAAACTTTCACAATCGATTAAGGGGAAACACCACCTTTCGGACCGCAACGAATGCTGACATCCCGAATTTCTTTCTAACGAGCATAATTTTTTCTAATTTAATGCATTACCGTAGATATTATCAGGCTAAGCTCCTAGAAATCTAAATTCAGATCAATTTGCCTATTTGCATCCTGAGTTGCACGTTCTTATGTTTCGGAATTACAGCGCGTTACGAAAAAGTAACCAGTAAGAACAGAATTTATTTGCTCAATTTGCTTAATTATTTATAAAAATATCAACGAATACCATGAAACTCACCGTGTCGAGGTTGTCGTTTGGATCGTTTCGATTGGAACTACCGAATAGGTTTTTAAAGAAACCTTCCGCATTTGCGAAAGGAAATGTGATGCACAACAGTACAAATACGACGACGAAATTCTTCATTCTGAAACTTGTGCACAAACAACGAAACTCAGACACTCGACGTTACGAAATGTCACGAAAAATGTCTTATAGTATTGTTTGTCCCGAATTTTCGTTAAGTATCGCTGAAATATACTGACATTTGAACTTCTCCCGAGCACAAAGTAACTATATTAATTGTCTGTTGCTTACGTTAGCACTGATTTTATAATCGCATTTCGTACACATATTAGTCATGATTCATGATTCATGACTTTGTTTGGCCTGCGTTATCTTTTCAGCATTCTAAAGTTTATTCATTCGATTTGTTTGAAATATGTAAAAATATTATCGCTCGACATTGACCCAGAGGAACTCTCCTTCCATGAACAGATATAAAGGCTTGTAATTTAAGTATAATACGTATATTGGACTAGGGTATAGTAAAATTAAGAATTTTTCGAAACGAATCGTCCATAAACAAATTTGACTGTTTTACGACTACGAGTGAAGAGAGCTTAAAATTTAGTGTCTTATGTTATAAACATTTGTCCTCCAAAAAAGTAGGAAATGAGGTTAGACTCAACTTCCGCTGGAGGGAGACAGCTGACAGACCCGAGAATGGAAATAGATAGAACTTCGATATTTGCGGGAAAATTAGAAGCACTTTCAACTTCCCATATCGTCACACGTGGAACAAGATATGGTGTGCAAACTACTTGGATTCATTACCTTAATTATTCCAGGATGCTTTCAGCCTCGATTTTCTGTAATTATTGAGGTTCTACTGTAGAGTCTGTATACTTGTCTCATAACGAATGCAATAAGACAAAAGTTAGATCATATTTTGTTACGAATTTGACGATAAGCGTAAAACTCTTTACGATGTTTGATCAGACAAATTAAGACATCGATTACAAATAAATATGCATGTCAAACCTGATTCTTGAGAATTCCAAATAGCTACTTTTCTAACTACGCAGTCACTTTCACACTTTGGGGTTATATTACGAAGAGTTCGAGATATACTTTTTACGAATACTTTTTGTTGAATTTCTCTGTGAACTGAAATTAAACTAATCATAACAAAGAAAGTAACGAAATTACTACTTGTATAGCGGATATTTCAGTTTAAATATGCGTGTCGAGCGTTTATTTAGCTTGACAGTTTAATTGGGGATTGTTTGTTCCACAAGTAGTATTATATAGTACCGATACTCTCTTTTGTGTCGCTTCTACCACAGACACCAAACCGACACTGACCGACACCGACAACTTTATGGGAGAAATTCACGCTGTTTTACGCTGTACGTATGTTTGTTTTATCAAGTTTTACAAAAATTTACACAGGGTTGTCCATCTGTAATCTGCGTTTCTACGTACCATAAATCGTATTTATTTTCACCCGAGTATATTCAAGAATGGTCCTTAAGCGGTTAAATGCCGGTTAACCTCAAAACACTACAAACATATGATTGTTCATGTTTTACTTTTAAAGTGGTTTCTGTATATATTTCAGCATACGAAAATGAATGAAACTACATTACCTCCCTCTCCAAATTGGTACTTAAGTAATATTCTTGCTTGTTCTTTTAATGGAACTGTTGCATGGGGTGGTAGAAATGCAATTATTGTTGCTAAGTACAACGAAGGTGAAAGAACATTACAGTATTCCATTATTAAACATGCTCACAAAGACAGAGTATCATATCTTGCTTTTACTCCTCCATTTGAACAAGTAACTGACAACTTAGTGGCTTCCATTGGCGATGATAATACAGTTAAAATATGGAATGTAGAAACATTGTCTATGGCATTCAGTCATTCCCTTGCAACTGTAAGTATATACATAATATATAAATAATATATATATAAATATGCTTTAGTTATGTAGCATGGCAATTCAAACTTTCTTTTTCTTTTAGGACAAACAAGCGATAGGTGTAGATTGGTCCTATCAAGATCCCTTTGTTGTATATTTTGCAAGCTCTGATGGTTATGTGTTTTCTTGGAATGTTTTCTTTGATACTATCTCTTCTATATTATTAGGAAAGATGACACCTACTTGTCTTGCCTCTTGTCCTCATGATCGACACCTTGTTGCTGTGGGTTCTAAGAATGGTTTAATCTATATTGTCAATTTTCAAAGGAAATGGCAAACAGTTTATAAACTGAGAGGACATGATACAGAGATAGTTAGTTTATCGTGGTGCCCTTCAAAAGAGAATGTTATAAATAAAAGTCAGAATATAGATTTACTTTTAGCATCAGGAGGAAAAGATAGGTAATGCAAAAAGATCTTGAAAATTCCTTGAATACTTTCTGAAATACATTCTAGCCATTCCTGAGTATAATTATAATTTTTAACAACTTTAACATATAGATCAATTTTTATTTGGAGAGCTGGTGGAGACAGACGATATGAAATGACAATTCCATTACCTGTAGGACCTCTTGATTCTCATCAACATAGAAGCAAATTAAACACATCAGTAGGTAATTGGACTGCAGTTCGTTGGGTAGAGCCTAACCTATTACTTACAAGTTCCTCTTGGGGTGAATTACTTTCTTGGAATTTATCAACAATAATGAAGAATAAACCTGCTTGCCAGTTAATACATGCATATCATACTAGGGGTTTATTTTGTATTGCACACGTACCGACTATACAAGACAATTTGAGAGAAGATTGGAGAGTCAAACACAGGTTTTTAATAAAAAATTAATTACAAAATGCACTGTATAAAGTTGTCATAATTTAGCGTGTTTCTAATCAATTAAAGGCTTAAAATTTGGACTTTGGCACAAGATCGTAGAGTTATTTGCTGTAGTATTAAAGAAAATAACGTTGAAACGGAACATGATATTTTCACGCAAAGTGCGTATGTTTATTGCATTGCTGCCTGTCCATTTGACACTTCTCGTATTGCTTTTGGAGTTGGGGATGGAATGTTACGTATATGGAATTTGTCAGAAACGCATAGCACTTCATTTGATATAACTTATTTATGGCAAAAGATTAAGGGAAAGATTCGCACGGTAAGAATATATTCTTAATACTTATACTTAAAATCGTATAATACGATACAATTACATTGTACATAGATATCATGGCATCCTGAAAAGGAAAATTTGCTAGCATATGCAACTGACGAAGGTCGAATTGGTGTCTTTGATACAAATGGCAACAAGCCCATTTTGTACAGACAATATCACAGAAATACGGTATATACTATTAGTTGGGGTCCTCATCCAGAGAGTAAGCAGCCTGTTTTGTATTCCTGTGCGGAAGGAGAACTTGTATTCTATGATCAGGGAAAGCCAAATCAAGAACCAACGTCCGTATTGAAAATGGAATGTACAGAATTTTCTTGGAAGCCAGATTTTTCTTGCTTAGCAGTAGGATTTGAAAATGGATCAATTTATTTTCTTAATCGCAAATTCGAGCTGTGCGGATATGTTAAACTTTCTTCAGTAATGGTACACTGCTTGGTGTGGCATCCTGAGAGCACGGCAACAGATTCGATGTATTCTCCATTGAAAAATTATGTAGCTGTTGCCTTTAAATCGACTACAATAATTATAATAGATCTATCCAATTTCGTGGATCATTTAACAAAATTAGAAAATGCCACGGAAAATGATAATGAGAAAAAGTGTGATTCTTATAAGGTGCATGAAGTTGTAGCTAGCCTAACCGGACATATTCAGAATGTTGTTTGTTTAGCTTGGAGTCCATATATTAGCGGACAATTGATATCGGGAAGTTATGACCATACCGCACAGGTACGATCATTTTTAAGATATAAGAATACTATTCAAATACGGACACTGGAAATGCTTAATACAAGAATTATTGGTTTTTTAGGTATGGAATGTTGAAACACAAGAGTTGATAGCTACTTATACAGGACATTGTGGTCCAGTACTATGTTGTATATGGAGTCCACTTGATCCTGATTACATTATAACTGGCTCTGGAGATTTCACAGTACGAATATGGAAAGTCGCTTGTAACAGTGCCACTTTGCCCAAAGAAAAAGTTCATAAAAAATCTACAAAACAAGATAAAAAGAAGCAAAACAAAATAAATATGACCGTGGACGTTTCGGCTCGAAATAGCGTAGCAGAATTAGTTGATACTATGTTAGAGTGTTCGATTTCAAATGTTCCTCAAACTGCACAAAGTACAAAAATGATTTTTACAAATGCATTATTAAAATATTATTACCATAATATAAACAATGAACTTTTGTTAATTTTGAATTTCAGACTCGAAGACAGTGTCGGCAGTAGAAATAAAAAAGAAGAAAGGTAATCGAATGCCATATTTTGCAAAAAGTACCAAAACAATGAATGATAAAACAGTTTTGCTTAATTCCCTCATAAACATTGTAAAGAACTCGCAAAATGAAAATGTAAGCGATGAACAAAGTCCGGACACTTTCTATTATATGACACCATTATTTTCGAAAAAAGAAGATTTTATGACATTTTTGACCAATGAAAGTAAGTTGCTTATTAAGTAAAATAATATATTTAATGACGCCATATATCTTTTAAAATTTCTTATCGATAAATAGAATTTGGCCATATCGAGGAAAACAGACATAATGTAGCAACAGAGATGGACATATGGTGTGACAACCTCAAACAAAATTTAGAGAAAGCTGCCAAAGAAAAACGTCTCAATGACTTTATTATTTCACTTTCAGCTAGTCTTTCGATGAAGTATGCTATTATATTTATACAGCTAATAAAATTTAATTAGAATCACTGTGAAACAAATCCAATAATTACAAATTTTAGAACATGGAAAGAAATGTGTGAACTGTACGCGTATCAATTGGTAAGCGAAGGTAATCCTTATAAAGCAGTATCTTATTTACTTTGCATACATAAAACATACAAAGCTATAGAAGTATTTCAAGATGCGAATTTGTATAAAGAAGCTTACGTTCTTGCAAGATGTAAACTTGAATCAGATGATCCAACCCTGATAAATGTATTAAAAAATTGGGCAAAATACAGTGTATGCAGATGTCAATTCGAAGAAGCGGCATACATGTAAGTTGTCAAGTTACAAATTGTAGTGGATTATATCTGATTTTTTAATTTTATTTTTAGTTATGCCAAATTAGGAGAGTTTTCTGATACAGTAAAATATCTCACACGTCGTAAAGATCCAGCTTCTATAATAACTGCATCCGAAATTGCACTTTTATGTAGCGACGACATTCTCAGTAAAACTTTAGCCGAGGAAGCAATAGCTGGAGCTATGAAAAATTCAGAGTATGATTTAGTTCGAAGTATAATAGCGAAGTTTCCGTATCTCAGGGTATGTTTACATAACATTTTTCTTTTTAAGTTTGATATACTTTATATGAGTTGAAATAATTAATTCTAGTATCGTGAAGTTCATTTATTAGCCCTTGAAGAACTCGAACACATAATTGAGAAAGATATAAAGCTTGACACGATTCAAATGTGGTTGGACGGAAAATTAAATTATGGATTACTTCAAAAATTAAAAGAACTTTTTGAAGATACTAGTTCTTACTACACTGATTTACGTCAAAGTAATTTTTGTAATACCCTAGAAAACAGGCATATGGTAAGACTAATATTCTCAAATAAATATGCTTGGAATGGATAATGATTATATCCAACAATTTCAATTTCAGTTATGGTTGACAGTTAGCTATGAAATTGCGTTGGCAATAGTTTCTGCTGAGAAACAACAACAGTTAAAACATATTGTTACAGCATTAGGCGCCGTTGCTCAGTTCGAAGTATTGCATCGAAAAAATGTTGAAAATCGTAGTAATTTCTTGATTGAAATTATTATAAACTTAGATGCTGCAAGTCCATTGGACGAAGAAAGCATTTATTCAAAAACCGATTATCCTGTATCAACTGGTTTACGAGGTTATTTATGTTATGCGTTTTTGAATTGGCTCGTAGATAATGTAGATGTAGAAACCACGAATATCCACACCCAAATTTACATCACTTTAATAGAAAATTTGATCGAAGATGCTTTAAACAAACGAGGAGTAAAGCAGTGGTCAATTACGAACGACATTGCCAAATTGGAAAGTCAAATAGCTTCTATTCTATGTAAATAATATAAGTAGTACATACTTAATTTGAAGAAGCTTATATTTTTGTAATTTTGAAAAAGACTAATATTAATTTTATTGTTAGGTAAAACGCAAGAAGAAGATAAAAATGAGGAACATGCAGAATCTCTTGTACACGAATTAAGCATGTTAAAAACTGAAAAGAAACAGCTTGTCGATGAATTAGTTTGTGTTCCTAACCCTGCCATGGTTTACAGCAAGGCAAATGAATTAGCTGACAAGATATCGGATGAAACTACTAAAACTAAGTTTCTAGAAACTGTTTCTAAAGCATGGACAAATGCTACCTCATGAATAGAGTCATGAATTGATTTAATTTTGTGTATGCTAATGATGAATGCTCGAATATTGTATTACTTTATTTTTTTTTTATCACTTAGCAAAAAAAGGTTAAGTATACTAGTTCCTAATTACGTTTATACGATTTTTAATTAAGGTATTTATACATTAAATAAATATAAATATATTTACATATTATCAATAACAATAAAGTAGAAAAATACGATTTTTATTTGTAAAGAAATAATAATACCATTTATTCCAAAGCATTAGTTATTTTTAATTCAAAGTTACCTTCCAAAAACGAATTTCTCTGTCACTTGTAGCACAAATATATGGTAATTTATAGTGCCATGATATTCCACCTATTAATTTGACTTGACCACAAATTACTTCTTGTTCAGATCTTATATTTGTAACTTTTAATAAATTATCTGGTCTGCCAATGCTTGCTACAAAATATTCATAAGCTGGAGAAAATTTTACCATTAATCCACCTTCCATATGAAGGGGTCTTAATTCTAGAGGTGGGCTAGAAGTAAAAATATTTTCATTAAACTTGCAATCTTTATCAATCCCCTTTACAGTTCAGTTTCTAATTTAGTTTCATTTGGACTACCTAGGTTTAGATATATCCCAAAGGATTAATTTTCCAGCAGCTATACCAGCCACTTTTAATGGATTTGGTCCCCAATCAATTGACATTAAGGGAACAACATCTGCATCTAAGGACATTATTGCTTGTTGACTTCGTACATCATACATGTGAATCAGTCCATTCTTTTCTCCTATGAGAAGCTTTCCAGACTTTTCAGGGTGAAAACGTATACTCATTCCAGGAGATGTTAAATAAAATGTGGAAATGCATTCGTCATCCTCTTTTACAGCCCAAAGCTTACATGTATGATCATCAGACACGGAAGCCAATATCTCGCCTTCGGTTTCATAACAAATTGAGTTTATGTAATCTTTATGCCCTTTCATCTTATATTAAACAAGAAAATGAATTGACAATTAATATAAAATAGATAATAATCCATACGCAAATTAACTTTTTTCAATCTTACCTCATGTACAGTATCATTGGTCATATCACTGCTATATAACCTTATTTTAAAATCTGCCCCAGCAACACAAAACATAAGAACTTTTGGTACAACACTCAGGGAGGTTTCTGGACTCCAAGCAACAGCATGAGGTCGGACACTATGACGAAATGTTCTAAAAGGACTGTAAGCAATATCTTCTACAGTCTCATCCTCATCCTGAATATATATGGGTAACAATTATTATTATATTATATTATAGGAAATTAATTTTAAATTATAATTATGAATGTTTTCTTTCTTTGTATTAGAAATATAAAAAAAAAATGTTAATCCTTTAAATAAAAACAATACACTGTGGTCAAAGCAGGAGTATATTTAATTCATTAACAAAACAAAAATTTATATAAAATTAATCTTTCTATTTATATAAAACGTAACATGAAATGAAATATGTCTTTCAATGTGCCTATTTTATTTAAATTTGTTTCAACGTTCGCTATTTAAAACAGTGTGTTAACAAATATTATTTCTATTTCAAATTTGACCAAACTTCAAGTGAAGTTATCTTTTATCTTTGGAATTCGAGCGTATATGTATATATACGTGATAAAAAGTTCGAAAGACTTTACCTGAAATTTAATCGTGCCGATTACGATTTCTTCGGCGAGAGCGATACAAATTAATTGCTGAGACCATTCGTACGGAGATAATTCAACACAATATATTTGTTTGGAAAAATGCAATTGAAACGTAGGCGGTGTAGTTAAGGCCTCGTCCATTGCTTATTCGTATTATCGCGATTATCGGTTGCAAACGAGGATCGTGAAAGATCGCCGGCATAACCTTCAAAGTTTCATCGACGAACGTTAACTCGTGAGCCTCATCGGAAGGAGTTTCAAAAAATCGTGCATGAACGGTAAACGACAGTTAAAGATTTCCTCTGTAATTTAACAATCTCTGCGTAGCACAATTATATCGCGAATAACGTTACGTTACAATCGCAATTGTGATTCGTATAAACATAAAAAACATGCACGCGCTGTAAGGTGAGGTTAGGTTGATTCAAATCGTCTAGAGCAGCGTTTCTCAAACTGGGATTCACAGACCCTTAAAATTGTGCGAATGTATTAGCGGGATTCACCAAGGCTATTACGAAAAATGAGAAACAAGTTTGCTAATTTACATCTTTTAGAAAAAAGAATAAAATTCGTGAAACTTTATATCAATTATTATATATATTCTGCTTCTAACGTAAAGACTGAAAATACGTAGTTTTTTTTATTGAATACAGTTTCACGTAAGTCTCGTTTTTAAAAATATACACGTATCCTCTATACTCTATCAAAGTTTTTAATTTGCATTAATAGCTATTTCACCGATACGGGTATGATACCGCGACTCTTTCAGTTTTGTTTTCACAGTTCCAGTTATTCGAGCTAAAAATAGGAATCGAAAGTGAAAAAAGAAATAGGTATTTTTTTAAAATTGAGAGTTCTGATTTGAACGCGGCAAAAGTGTTTCTTTATTGTGGGGGTAACGGAAAGGTGAAGGTTGAGAAACACTGATCCAGAGGGCAGTACGTATTTTACGTGTGGTCGGTGTGGTAGGTATATGTAATCGTTCAACGTGCCGCGTATCTCACAGAGGCGAACTTCTTTGACTAAATATAAGATCGCCGCTTATGCACGCCGCGAGTTTTCGACTCTTCGAGCAACGACCAGATATGAATTGACAGGCTGTATTGGCAGTAATTTTGCCGGACGTGTATCTTTGATCAGTCTTGATCCACGATCGCGTTACGAGGTGGGTACCTTCTGTCAAGGCATGTTCACCAGGACATGCTGTGCACATCTCACAAGCTGCTTCGCCTCGTGTTTTTCTTGCAATATAGCTAATCGACTTTGCGTCATCTAATTTCTCCGTTGATTTTTATTAATTTACCAATGTTTTTGTAAGACGTGCAAAGATTTCATATTTTTCGTAAATCTGATTTTGAATTTTCGTAAGAGCATTTTTTTGCAACATTTCAAAATTATATTTATCTTATTTTTTTGAAATTTTTATCGTTTCACGAGGTTTTCCGTATATAATCCGTAAGTATTATGCGATCAAAAATGTTAAATGAAACTTTGTTTAGATGTACTTTATTTATAAATGTGCTGCTTCAAATGATAGAAAAGAGCGTTAATGGGTTTTTATCATTTGGAGTAGAAATTGGTAAACCACTTTGTGTTTTTTATAGGTATGTTTTAGACAAAATATTATAATAGCAATTGCATGGTTTTCACATGTAATTTTATTACACTTAATTATTCTATGTTATTTTTATTACAGTGGAGTAGGTAGGAATGGAGTTCGGAGTGGGCGATGTTGCCCAAATATCAGCAGAACTTGCCCAAGTGGTTGAGGTGATGATGTCCCCAAATGTACCACAACAGCAACGTTTGGAAGTATATAATGCCTGCGAACGATTTAAAGAATCCTCCCCTCTGTGTGCACAATGTGGATTATATCTAGCGCAAAAGTCACCAAACAGAAGTTCTGTGGTTCGTCATTTTGGACTACAGCTAATGGAGCATTGTATTAAGTATAGATGGACACAAATATCACAGTCAGAAAAAATATTTATCAAAGAAAATGCGATGAAGCTACTTCAAGAAGGTACAGAACCATTACTGCAAGAAGAAGCTCATATTAAAGATGCTCTTTCTCGCGTTGTGGTGGAAATGATAAAACGAGAATGGCCACAACAGTGGCCTACATTACTCGCAGAACTTAGTCAGACATGTACTAGAGGTGAAAGTCAAACCGAATTGGTTCTTCTAGTATTTCTAAGGCTTGTAGAAGATGTTGCACTGTTACAAACATTAGAATCCAATCAGAGAAGAAAGGATATATACCAAGCGCTTAACACAAATATGGCTGAGATTTTTAGCTTTTTTCTAAGATTAATGGAACAACATTTTTCGGAGTTTCAAAAAAAGAATAATTTAGGGTGTACTTCTGAAGCAGCAGCGCATAGTAAAGTTGTACAGGTATATTTAATGTAAAAGTTTTAAGGAATGAAAATTATGATTTAAATTTTTTAATTTATGTTGAGTCATTCTTATTCGATAGGTAGTATTATCTACATTAACTGGATTTGTGGAGTGGATTTCGATTCATCATGTTATGGCAGAAGATGGTAGATTATTGCAGATATTATGTCTTCTGTTGGGAGATCCAATATTTCAATGTTCAGCAGCCGAATGTTTGTTACAAATTGTAAATCGCAAAGGGAAAGCTGATAGGAAACAGTTGTTGATTTTATTTTCCGAAGATGCTTTAAGATACATTTATGCCGCAGCAACGGCAGTACCACCTGGTACCGGATCAAACGAGTTTCACGAAAACCATTACTTGTTTTTAAAGAAACTTACACAGGTGATTTTTATTTATTTAATTAATATTCATTTTATTGATATGTAGCTAATATTAATTGTACATACAGGTATTAACTGGAATGGCGACTCAACTATGTGCAATTTGGGGCAAAGATGATGGTTCTAGTATTCGACCAACTCATTTCAACATATTTCTAGATACTGTGTTGACTTTCACTATGTCTTCAAGCTTAACATTAATACATATGGCAAACGCAATTTGGATAATACTGTTTAAACATGAACAAATAAAGCAGGATCCATTATTGTTAACTTACATACCAAAATATGTAGAAAGCACAGCACCAAAGTTAATAAAAATAGCATATCCACATGGTAGACAAAGTAATGGAATGAGTACCTATTGTCTCGCAGATTACGATTCCGAAGAAGAATTCAATGTATTTCTTCATCGATTCAGAACTGATTTATTGGAAGGATTCCGACAAGCAACAATGGTAGCACCATTGGTAACGTTTACTTACGTACAACAATGGTTGACGGCTAAAATAACGAAAGGTATGGCAGATCTTCGATATAAAAGCGATCAGAACGATCCACAATATCTTGAATGGGAAGCTCTGGCTCAAGCTTTAGATTCCGTTGTATCAAGAATTTTATTGATTAGCGAACGACCAAGCGTACAAACTGGCCTACAACTATTGGAATTATGCCTTGGTTATTCTCCGCTAGATCCTTGGCTATTATCCGCATTACTTTCTTGCATTAGCGCTCTCTTCGTATTCTTGTCTATGTCAACTGGTTCAATGGCTATGCCAGGAGTAGCAATCTTACCGAGAGTTTTGGAAAAAATCTTTGCCGCTCTGGTATTTGAAGCACCCGGTGAAACGAAGGGTACTCGATCTAGAGCAGCAAAGAACGTAAGACGTCATGCAGCCAGTCTCATGGTAAAGATTAGTTTGAAATATCCATTGTTACTTCTCCCAGTTTTTGATCAAATCCATACAATGGTTCGCGGTTTAGCGAGAGAACCGAGCTCATTATCTAAGATGGAGACCATCATGCTTTACGAAGCACTTCTATTGATATCGAATCATTTCTGCGATTACGAAAGACAAACCCGATTTGTTGCCGAAGTAATCAGCGAAGGATCTGTAAAATTTATTGCTCTTGGACACGAAGCGTTTAAAGGTCCACTCGAATTAATGAGGTTTATCGGATTGAATGGATCACCAGTTGAAAGTATAACCGAAGATTCAGCAGGTCAAAATCGAAGCGACTTAATGATTTGTGTTTGTACAATATTGAGTGTTGTGAAGCGGTGTTCTATTCCGGATGATCCAGACCGCGCTGCAAGAGGCAGTTTCGTAGCTGCGCTTAGCGAAAGCGGAAATCCGGTATATAGAAATCCTGCTACACCACATGTGATTCCAGTACTACCGACACTCTTTGCATTGCTCAGGGCGATGAATGCACTCTTCACTCCTGCAGCATTAGCAGCTTTATCAGAGGTAATAATATAAATAATTTTATTTAAGATGGAATTGTTTCGGGGGCCAGGTTGGAGGTGTAAATGTAGTTCCAAGTGAAACTATGATCGAAGAGTTTATGCTTTTAATTAGCGATCGACATTCGAATCTACATTTTGAGGGAGACTGAAACTTCGGCGACTGATACAAACAAATATAATGCTTTTTCTTTCTGTTTATTAGGGATACAAAAATGCTCACGAACTATTGGAGTCGGAAAAGGCGAACCTTTTAGGTTTAAATATAACAAATGATAATGCTTCCGAACCCGATCAATCTTCCAATACAGCTTTAGTTCGTATGCAATCGTTTCTCAGTACTATCCACGATCAGTGCTATCACATGTTGGGCAGTGGATGTCATATGATTGGAAGAGACTTTTATCAGTTACCTGGTTTGGCGCCAGCACTTATTAATTCAGTTTTCTCTAATATGGAGGTAATTATTTACTTCCTTCCTAAAAATAGAAAAGATTTTAAATGCCGTTTACACCTTAGCAAAGATTTCATTTTTTCCTTTCAGTTGATTCCAGATTATAGATTACGGCCCATCATACGTGTCTTCATGAAACCATTTATATACTCTTGTCCACCTGCATTTTATGAAAGCGTACTTGTACCTGTACTGGCTCATGTTTCTACACATAGTAAGATATGTTTACCTTCCATTTTTGCGTTTCCGTTTATTTTTCTCTTTCTGTTTATTCACAGTATAATTATATTTTTACAGTGTGTCAAAGATTAAGTGCTAAGTGGCAATATATTGCGCATCTCTATGAATCTGGTGGTTTGGATGAGGAAAATACTGATACGCAGGAAGTTATCGCTGATATGTTAAATCGGAATTTGACGAGGGATTTCGTAGATCTGTTGAAAGTAGCTCTTGTCGGAGGTGCTGCTAGCGACGCAACGCCTCCCGATACCATGGAACAAGACGTGGACGGTATGGCTATAGATCTTCCGACGTCACGTGGAAGTAGCATAGTTGCCGAAGTCGTCAGCGAATTGGGAACATTCGTCCTTAGACATCCATCTACGTGCCATAGTGTTGTTCTATGTGTTCTGGGGTAAATTTGACTTTTAATTAAATACTTATTTGTGTACATATACCAACAGAACAAGCGTCAAATAAATAATTTTTATTATGTCTAGGGCTTTGGCTTGGAATGATTCGAACGCCAGTTTAAAAGCTACAATGTTAACCGGACCAGTTGTACGAGCATTGGCAGCTGATGGCAGTCTAACACCAGCTATGGCTGCTCACATTATGGTAGCTATTCTTCAAGGTTTACAGCTTCATGGGCAACACGAAGCCAACCAAGGTTCTCTTATAACTTTGGGTACACAAGTTTACGAATGTTTACGACCTAAATTTCCGAACATTATCGAAGTAATGCAACAAGTACCGGGTATTAATCCTACCGACCTGCAGCGTTTCGATGAAAAGATGGCTGTAGTCAGTACTAAGGGAAATAAAGTTGAAAAAGGAAAGAAAGATCTTTTCAAGAAAATCACTAACCAGGTATAGTTTGTTGGAATAATTTCGAGATTAAGGGGCAAAAAACATTGTTCTTTAAATATATGGTATATAATAATTTATTACAGCTCATTGGTCGAAGCATTGGTCAGTTATTTCGCAAGGAAGTTAAGATAGATAATTTACCACGGATAGAAGTTTTTGGAAAACCGCAAACTATACGCGTGGACGAAATCTCTAAGAATGCGAATGACAGTGGAATCGCAGCTTTGTTTGCTGGGCCTACGTAGCAGGAACTACATTTAGATAATCATATTGCGAATACGTGATCTAAATTGATAAATAATAATAAGTCATCGTGAACACGATTTCCTACAGAAAAAAGATTGAACTATAATTAAGGGAATCCTGTACTTAAGATAAGAGGATTTCATATAATAAGTTTGTTCCGAACAACATTTTATCGTTTAAATTATCTGCCAGTTTGAATGCGTGTATATAGTCTGGGTTAGCATAGCGACACAAAGGGTACTCAACGTAAATATAGAAAGGAAAAAACATTCAGATATTATGTGTATACGCGCATTCAACATCAATTGTGAATAGTTTGTAAAAAATTAAATGTTACTTGTGAAACCATCTTATTTTTGGTTCAGGATTTCGTCATATACACAAAACGTTTTGTTCAACGAGTATCTAGAGTGCGTGCGAGAGTGTATGTATGTGTCGTGTGCGTGATGTGTATAGATACGCATCTGTAACATAAGAAGGACATTCATTGCTAAAAACAGCATGCAATTATTCTGATAGAACAGATTGAAAGAAATGTCTATATATGTTAGCAAGCAATTGTATATTAAATTGCATGCATTTATTCCTATTCTTTCGAATTTACATAAAATCTCTTGTAACAATGTAAAACAGTATGACTTTCAAAGATCACGCGGTGTGTAGCACAGTTTTTGTAAACAATATTTCGCTATAATATACAATACAGAGGTTGTTGATTTATATAAAACAATTTTACAATTTGGTATAAAAGTTCATCGTATGTAATTGATTTTGGATAAGTAAAACGTGTACGTTACTTATCGCTTTTTAAAAGTGTTTACATCATAATTTTAATATTTTCGTTTTTACCGTTCAGCTGTTTGGTATTCTAAAAAATGTAAAGTAAAACATTCTTTTAGAGCCAAATCTTGATGTAGAATAATTTTTGTTGTATACGGGATACGACGACTAAATGCAACTTTTACTTGACATTTAAAATTTACAAGAATGCAGCATTCCACTTGTTTAAACGTGGACATCTTTAAATGTTAAATATTGTTTGAAAATGTAATACTTCCATGTTCTGATGTTAAATTTTTTTGTTTAGTTTAATATATTTTATTATTGCGAACAATGTAGCTTTGTAACTGTCGCATGAATGTCGAAGTAGTACATTGTAAGATTACCATTACGCATCAAATAGTGACAGTACTTTACAAAATATCGTAGGAATTACCGATCAGTTGTTCAATATGTGACAATCATCACAAGCGGAATTTAGAAATCGTACAGTAAATCATATTGTAAAAGAATCGAAGCACTATCGCGATACAGATCGATTTATTTAAAATTATTTATAATAATGGGTACATAGCGATTTAAAATATTAATTTTTGTTATATCGACATATTTCGAAATGTTTCAAATATTATCGCTTGATATTACATCACGTCTCGTTCATATTAAGATTATTATAACAGAGTAGAAGTTTCGATCAACTTCGAATTTTATTACCAGTTGGAATACCGCATTAGGTACTAAAGGTTCTCCTTTAAAAAATGCACCAAGAAATACTTTACCCAATTCTTCAGTTTGCTTACATTTACAATTGTACATTCATGAAAATCACAAAACTTGTTAACTCATTTTGAAATAAGTACAAATAGAGTCAAAAACACGTTTTGTATTTTTTGTACATATGTATGTATGCTCACACTAAATGGGACATTAAAGGGGCTTTATGTTCCGAACCTCTAAACGATAGTCTTTGGAATATTATTGTAGTAAAATGCTCAAAGATATTTTCCTGTTTCTTTATATACTTTTACCGATATTAAAACAGAAGATAAACTTTAGGTAAAAAATGGAGGAATGATAATTTATGAAACGCGGCTTTATTATAGAAACGGTAATCATTGGTGTAAACCCTGAGGCAATATTACAATAAAATTCCAATAATTATTTTCTACCATACGTTCACCTAGAACAGAATGTAAACTTTATATGCAATTATTGAGTACTATGTTTTCGAGAATTATAATAACCTTAAAACAGGTTTTTCACGGTATAATCTTGACCGTGACGAAAAGTAAATGGAAAATAATTCAAAATCTCAATTGCCTAGTGTCTGTAATTTTAGCAGGGTTATATGAGAGTTTTGACCATAATTTACTGATCGGTTAAGTCTTAAAAAATATTCTCTTGACAATGGCATCTTATAATTGGTCGATCAAGGACTTTATCGAGATTCCTTAAATGTCAATAAAATAGAATCAAACGCTGATTTGATATTCTGTAAAATTATAAATATTTCAATTCAAGCTTACACTCGCCATACAAAAGTTTTATCGTGTCATCAGCGCTACCAATTGAGAAATGACTGTACCATAAGTGCGGCATGTGTCTAAGATAAATGCACGAAAATATTCATTGTCGATTGTTACTACTTCTGAATTTAGCCTGAAAAATTTGCATAAAAATCCACGATTCACCAACTGATAAGGTCTGTGTGAGACTGAAAATAACTTAACACATTTCCAAATCTAGTCTACCGTAAAAATAATTTAGACCAATTATTGCTACCGAAACCAGGAAAAAAAGTGGACCGTATAATCTCGTAGGAATCGGAAGAATTAACGAAAGAAAATATCGGAAAGCTTTCTCATACACAAGATAACTAATAGTTATCGAATAAGTCACACGTTTACTAGGAACTGTCGACGAAAACCGGTAAACCGGTCATATATTCGTTCATTCGTACAGAAATCACACAAACAACAGGGACGTGTACTATTTATCTCAATAAGTGCCTCGCGAAGAATGTTCGCGATAATATTCAGGGAAAATTTCAAATCGATCAGATTTTGTACTTTGTAAAGGTAGGTTTTGGTAGGTCTCGCATTCGATGCTCTTAAATTACGTAAAAAAATACAGTGAACATTTCATTAAGAATAAATATCTTTAATGAGCGAGCAATTGAAGAATAAGGTACTTTTGGTTTTCACTTGCAACGTCGACGGGTACTTTCATACCGCGAATTCATACATTTCATAACGAGATCGAAATATCGCTAAAAGCTTAATCCAGAAATGATCGTACGCTCGATAAGTGTTGCGTGTAATCGTATAGTTTCGTAGGCAAATCGGCACCACAAGCTCGTTAGGCCACTCGAAACGTCGTTTAAGTGCATGTCGTTGTATCGTCGATATTATTCTTTTCCCCTATTAATAAAAACACGTCCATATTATCTTTACCCTTAACGTAAACTTGGCCACGTGGTTCGAACTCGTATCGTTCCGAGAGGACGTCCAAAACGTTCTTAGCCACTTGTATTCTTCCAGCTACTCCGGTAGAATCCATTCTAGATGCTATATTTACAGCGTCACCCCATATGTCGTAGTATAATTTCGTAGCACCGATCACACCGGCGGTGACATCGCCATAATTGAAACCGATCCTCAAGATCAATTTGAAACCTAACAATTCTCCGTTGAAGTCGTATATTACTTTATGCATTGCCATAGCAAAGTCTATCAATTGAAAAAGATGCGCCTGATCGTGGTCGCTTTGCTGCCTAACTTGCGGATTCAAACCGCTTGCTGCCATAAACGTGCTACCGATAGTCTTTATCTTCTCCACATTCGAAAATTCTGGTTTCTCTAACAGCTCGTCGAAATCACCGATAAGTTCGTTTAGCACTCGTAGGTACTCTTTACCGCCCAAGTAAGATTCGTCATATAGTTCATTGAAATTCACTATGCTAGCGAAGATGATACCCACATTCTTGTGATTCTGCGAATACTTGGCGGTTGTCTTCAATTGATCGGCAACATACTTCGGTATAATATTATGCAGAAGCCAGTCGGCTTGATTCTTCATTGATTGCACGCGACTTTTGTCCCGTGCCGCTACCGCGTTCCCGTGAAAGCTTAATCGATAGCTGATTTCAAACTCGCGATTCAAAAACCATACTAGCAACAGTAAAAGTATCATGTCTAAAAAAATCTCGAAACTGTACAATCTTTCGTTGTATCTGATTTCTGCCTCCCGTTGCCTCGCGAGAACAGTTCTTATTACGAAAGCAGGTTTATTGTCGAACGTTTCTTTTGTAACGGTTTCATTGACGCGATTCGCGATCGAATCGGTAACGCGTTGATTAATCGAGGAACGCGGATAATGCATTGAGCTGTAAACGAGTTGATTGCTAGAATTATCTCGACTATACGTTATGTGATTCATTATGAGGCATAAAAACAGGACACCCATAAACGTCACTAAGAAGTTTTTCATCCAGCAATTGAGTTGCGTGAAATTGCAAAAATGTACCAGACCGACCAAGATCAAGTAGCCGTAGTAATATTCGAAGTTTTTCAAATTATGTAAATTGCTACACGAATAATTGAGAAGAATAGACGTAATCGGTAAACCAACCAGAATCGCGCCGCAGGTATGCCAGGGATACCATCGCGAAAAGAATTTAAATATTTGTTGTATCAACGTTGAGTGGACCATGTCCGGATATAAAAGTTGGCGAACGCAAAGCGACACCGCTATAATTTGGATCGTAGTAGCACACACGGAGAAAATTATGTAGTATAACGTCGGCTCGCAAAGTAAAAAAAGCGAAACCGTGACGGCAGTGTACACCAACGCCGATATTAAAATATCAAAATATGTATTGAACCTCGAGGTAGCAAGAGTAGGCGGATTCCCACTGATACAATCGCTAACCTTATGGGCGTTCTCTCTGTATTCTTTCTCCATTTCTTTGTTCTTGAAGAAAAGAGTCACGCTCGAAAGTGGCGGTTTCACGAAATACGAACGTTGAGAACTTACGTTATCTTGAACGCACCTACGTAAAAAATAAAGTTATTCGTTATCCAAGTAAAGCGCGCCCAACTCTGTTTAAAATGCACAAAATGTAGTTACTTTGACTTATTCACCTGATTAATTGTAGATCCGATTGTTTTCTTAACTTATGAAAACATGCACCAAAAGTATCCGTGACTGCTGGAGGAAACGGATATGGCGGTACCGAAGACGATGGCTCCTGAACGGAGTTCAACGTCGAACTAGAAGTATAATAGCCACTCACTCTGTGTGCCAATAAGTCTCCTTGAGCCATACCGTTCATCAAAAATAACTAAAACGTGAAAATGAACTGCAGGAGGAAAAGAAGTATGCCGACATTGTAGGTAAATGAAATTTTTACAGTAAGGTATTCTTGTAATAATTGTCGTATGTTTCTAGTAATACCTGCTGTTGTATACTGCTACGTCTGCTGTTACTTCTAATCCCAGAATCTTTTCTACTACACATGGAAGAGGCACGACTGAGTTGCTCTTGACCAGACAATAAAGGACTAGAAGGTATAGGGTTTGGATCCATTTCGATATCATTTTGGGACGTATTCTGCAAAGAGATACAACTTATATACAAATGAAACAAACGTAATCGAATAAATAATTTAGATTGTATTAATATGGTTGAATGTTAAAGTGAAAACTTTTTATCGACGTGATTGACCTGCCTAAATCCATTGCGATCTTCGAATGATTGAGATTCAGTTTTCGATCTTTCGGTAATAATTGCTTTGGCTTCTTCCATTTCTAGCGGAGTCATTTCTTCGGTAGTTCGTTGCCGTTGTAAATATTTCCACGGTTTGTTCCTCGATTTTTTCTTTCCGTAACTAGCAACAGATATCGGACTTTTATTCACATTTTCCTTGTCATCCGCAATGTCAGTATCTCCATTTTCTGAGTCTAGAATACTCGGTAGAGAGTTTGCTTTCATTCTATAATTACTTGCATTAGTGACCATATGAAGATAATGATATTTCGACTTAGATTGACTATTGCAAGAGGCTAAGCGATGACGCGACTGCATCAGAGGCGATATACTTTTCGGAGATGCGATATTCGTTATGAATTGGTTGGCGAAATCCGATTTTCTACCTTTGATGAAATAAGTTTTAATACCTGAAATAAAATAGTATTTATCACCGTTTATACAGATTCGTAATCGAATGTAAACAGTTTACATACCATTTATTACATCCCCTTCTTCCGTAAGATATCGATCATCAAGAAAATTCAACGTATTTTCACTTAAATGAACTCTTCCTGGTTTCCCTGTACTCTCTAATTTGTTTGCCAGTGTCACATCGTTAGACCATACATCAAATTTAAATCTTTTAGTGCCTACAATTCCACAGAGCACAGTTCCAGTGTGTACTCCGACTCTCATATTAACGCCTTCTCGTCTCTCAATATCAAACTGCTTTATAGCTTCTATCATAGCTGAATATACATAAATTACTTTTTATTTGTGAATCACTTTTTTATAGTGTAATAATTATAATAATAAAAAAAGGATAAATTACCTAATCCCATTTCAATGCAACATTTTGCATGATCGGGTCTCGGTTCCGGACATCCACTTACACAATAATAACAGTCTCCCAATGTGGAAATTTTCTCACATCCGTGATGTTCGCATAAATCATCGAATCTTTCGAAGAGATCATTTAAAATGCCCACTAACTCTTCCGCAGTCTTATTTGAGCTCATTCGTGTAAATCCAACGATGTCAGCGAATAGAATACTAACATTTTCCATTGAATGCATATTGAATGGTCGAAATAGTGAACGTATATCTGTATTATTGGACGGTATCGATCCCTTTTTTAAAGAATCTTCACGCTCCCTCTCGCGCTCACTTTCTTCCATTAACCAGTCCGCAACTTTTGGTGGCATTACCGAGTGAATCATTTTTTCTTTAAGTTGCTTCTCCATTTCTAGCTGACGTCGGACCAGCAGGGACTGGCCAACTTTCATAAACGTACCACGCATTCTTACAAAAGTCATTATTAAAATATGTATACCTATCAGATGAATGCAGATTTGCATTAGGACTCTTATTCCAAGACTCGTAGAAAAATAATTATCGTCCGAAAATGATCGGTTGGATATGTTACTACTTAAGAAATAGTTGGACATTTCACCATTTCTATAGGTCAATACACTTTCCCCCAATACCGGGGTTGTATTGTTTATACCTTTGAAAATTAGGCCGTCCGTTGAAGCATTAATAGTGGAATTAACATTAGCTATCGTCGATATTATGCTGGAATTCAAATTTTGGAAAACGTTTGCATTGTTCAAAACTCCAGTTAATCTGTCCACCATAGTTTCATGGTTCGACGACTTCAGTCCGAGCATGGATAACAGTTTTGAATCCTGAGAATATGGTACTGGTTTTACGTTTGCTGTTATATATTCGTTGTCGTGCATCGCGTTTGAAAACTGACTGTCATTGAAATTTCTTAAAGAAGAGTACGTAGCTGCTGCTATTTTGGTATAATCTAGTACTGCATCGTTTCCTGTAGAATTATTTGATAAACTATGTTCACTAAAAAACTTTTCTCTTGCTGTTTTTGTACCGTATAGGTAGGCAGTCAAAAATTCAAATAAAAAGGAATAGACTGTCGATATCCCCACGCAAACATACAGTGGCATTGGCAACACAGTGTAAATCAATAGTAAAATCTCAGAACATAGTGCAAAATGTCCGACTAGAGTCAAGCCATCTATGTAGGGTGGTACTATTGCGAGAAAAAGTAAGGACAGGATGCAAAGCATAGATGCAACCGCTAGTGAAATTGGTAGTAGATAAGTTTTGTAATAATCTGTATGCGTTAAATACAAGACCACCGATACCATTGCTCCGACAGTTGTGAAAACTGCTGCTATGGCTGGCCATGTTGTAGTATCATGTTTTGTTCCAATTATGACAAAATATGCCAACCATGATAAAGAAACCAACAATATATAAGTTAGGGCATACCTACAATAATACAAATTAATGTAATATTAATAAATTGAATCGTATGTGTATTGACAATTATTCTGATACATACCGGAATCTTAATCTAATTTGTGGAAAGGCACTTCTTTTAAATTGTTCTTCGAGTATTTCTGAATCGAATTTAGGATTCCACCAAGATCTGGGTGCTGCACGTTCGAATGGTACCGGAAGGCTAATTCCACAACATCCAAGCCCTTGACCACTGTGTGCCAAATACGTTTGAATATAGGGTGCTAAAGATATATGGATTTCATCTGTTGCATCTTCGCTGTTATCCTTAGCTCTTGTAAAACTAACAGACGAGCTTCGCTTTCGATTTAAAGGAGGAGTCATAATTAACATTGAAATAATACTGAAAATAGAAATTATTTAAGTTTATTATATCGTTTCTACAACAACAAAAAAGTGGATATTAATCATTTTACGTAATAATATACAAAAGAGGAAAATAAATTGCGCGAATGTATATGCTACCAATATTGTTTCGTTGTTTGTTGCAAAATAATTGATTTCGAGTAACAATACGATTATTAAGTTTTGAAACCATTTAAAAATTTTTATTTCGCATTTATACCTTAAAGAAAAAGTTAAAATTATAATCGATAGACGACTTATCCAATTATTAAGAAGGTGGTTATGGAACGTTTATTTCAAATGACAGCGAGCTCATTAACTTAATCTACGATGCATAATACCGCGATAAAAACGAAATATACAGTAAAACACAATAATTTTTCAATAGAGAAACTTATAACTAATTAATTCACCTCGATTACTGGCGAAATCGCCAAAAAACTAAGGAAATCATCCTCTCTGCTGACATCGGAGATTTTTCGTGCGATCAGCTTGCTTCGAAAAATGTCATCTTGTTTTTCGTATTGTTTGCGTGGCGTTTTCAGCGTTGGCGAAGAAAAAGTGCTGCTTCGTATGTACACAAAACCTTAGACCGTATTCGTTGCGATGCGATTATAATTATGTTTTATTAAAAATTATTGTTTGAACGTTTCGAATTTTCTCTTCTAAAATGCACCATAGCCATCTTGAATCTATCGATGACAGCGCCCAAGAATAGAAAATTCATGCGTTAAAATTAGAGGGCCACAAGTCTGAGGGGCGCGAACCCTTTTATCGACTGCGATTGGCGGTCATAAGTCTTGATTATAGTGATAAATGTGGTTTCCTCTATCGCTACTTTGGCGCCATAACATCCTACTGTGAAACTTCTACATCAATAATTATTCTACGGTTGTAATCAAATGTAAATATGTAGGTACACCGGGCTACAAAAGAGCTATCGCAAAATACTAGCTCTAGGGATTGTAATGGTCCCTAGTATTAACGACAAATACGCCACTTGAAACTTGTGGTGAAACTTGTCAAGTTTTCGTGATAAATGATTTCGGTATCAAAGTCAATCAGAGTATTTCATGCTCGTTTCGCACATTAATATAGCAGAGTCGTGGTTGGTCTGATTGCAACAAATGGCTGTGTTTTACAGGTTAAAATTATGTGAATCTCTTTAACGATAACGAAGGGAACTAATAATTGATGGGATTAAAAAATGTCACAGCAAACTAGTCTCGCACAGACTACAAGTGCAGGATCAGACATGACACCTGTGCTTGGCAGTATACAATCAATTGGACCTAATACTCAGGCATCGTCTACCGTGTCTAATATACAAAGTGGCAATGCAGTAGTACAGATTTTGCAGCCTCAAACTCAATCTCAACAAACGCAGTTTATAACGCAACCACCAAAACAGCAAGTAGCTCAACAACCTTCTACACAACAGCAACAACAACAAAGTTCCTTCAATGATTTTCCACAGGTATATTAACCCTTTAACTTATTGGAATCATCTTTAAAGAATCGGAGATAACTAATTATTTCTGGAATTATCAATTTGTTCCCCTTTTAGTTTTTAACTAAGACCCGGCTACAAGATCTTGTCAAGGAGGTAGATCCCACTGAACAATTAGACGAAGAAGTCGAGGAAATGCTCTTACAATTGGCAGATGACTTTGTGGAAACAACTGTAAACGCTGCATGCTTGTTAGCTAAACATCGTCATGCCAACACTGTAGAAGTAAAAGATGTTCAATTACATTTAGGTAATTTTTTAATTTAATTTAAATATTTTAACAATACTCTAAGGTACTAGCTAAACAAGAAGTTTGACCATACGTAAATTATTTGTTTTTAGAAAGAAATTGGAATATGTGGATCCCTGGTTTTGGTACAGACGAGGTGCGCCCATATAAACGAGCAACGGTCACAGAGGCTCATAAGCAGAGATTGGCACTTATACGAAAATCAATCAAGAAATATTAGTCTTCCTACATATTTTACCTTCTATATCTGTTGTTATTTTATCTTTAAGTGACAATTTTTTTTATATTTACATGACAGTATGTTTATAATAACTTCGTCACGGATAGTTGTAAGGCAATGAAAATTACGAATTGTACATGGTTTTTGCAATGTATAATTTCAAGTATAATGTGTCTTTAAAATTGAATAATAACTAAAGTACTACTCTTGAAGTAAATTAGTAATAATAGCTTAAGTATGATACAAATAAGGAATAGATAAATTGAATATTAAACATGTATTCTTCTCCCTTAATCGAATGGTAAATAGGTTTTGATGTTTGTAAATTTTGTGATATTTCAAGTGTACATAAAATGAAAGATTTTATTCTTTTAAATTCAAATATACATTTCGTTTAATTTTTGTAACATTATTATAAATTTAAAATTTAAGTTTATTTGGTTATTCGTGTAATACTGTGCGCTTTGCATTTTTTAAGCAAAAATAATGTTTATCATTGCGATCGACGAATTCGCTAAATTGCCAAAGCATGAAAAAATTTGTTTTTATACGAGAACAATTTTCGTTCGCAATCTAGACTCATTTTTCTTCCCTTGATAAAGAAAGTTTGTACCGATAACAATTATTTCGTTTTGGTTCCGTGGGAAGTGTTACGTATATTAGCTGAGAGTTAATTAATATGTTAGAGACTGAATTTTGAATGAAATAGGTACTAGGTTTAAATCACTAGTCCATCTAGTGACTCTTTGACCGACTATAACACAAGAAACCGGAACCTGCCTGCTCATCGGGCTGAATTCATCAAACTGACATTACATACTACATACCATAGTCTAGTATATAAATCGTGATAACCTTTTTCTTTCAGGGACGTCCTGTGAGATTTACCATCTGCTAACTGGAACATTTTCCAGACGGTACTACTTAATTTCTATATTCGTATCTCTCCTATAAAACAACATCTTTAGTCATTTACGAGACAACATTTCCATACTATTAATATCCAAAATATAAACAGTTCTTTTTTTATCAAATACTCGTTCCGTCGCGATTCTAGTGATTGCGAAGTATCATTTGAACATGCATGTCTTTATCGTACTAGTTAAATAAAAGCTTATACCGAGCAGACTTTACGTATTTGTATTGGTATTTGGTCGGTCTAAATAAAGTACTTCTGTGATAATTGATTAAAGTTTATTCGCAACTTGCATTTCATCGTAGCAGCGAAAATTATATTCGTGAAGGTTTAAATATATCGAAATTGAGATGTCAATTTTGTTCCAGATTGTGCAGAGTGTTATAGAGGATAGTACAATTTGTTACATTGAAATCAAAAATTTGCCAAAAATTGGATAATACCGATATAAAACAACAATTTATAACATTCTCCGAGCAGAGTGTGTTTGAAAAAAAGATATTGGTATTTTTCAACGGAAATTTTATTAAGAAGAATGTCTACCAATGATAGTATGAATAATAACACCTGTGTTGTGTGTTATAAAAATGTTGATATTTATAGTATCGGTATGTGCGAACACCCTGTGTGCTACGAATGTAGCACTCGAATGAGGGTACTCTGCTGTCAGAATGAATGTCCTATCTGTCGTCAAGATTTACCAAAAGTTGTATTCACGAAGGAGATAAAACCTTTCCGTTTTCTACATAAAGGCAATTTGTTAGACACACGATACAATATCTATTTCGATACAGCCGATATTCAAAGTAAATTTTACAATTTATTGGCCAACAGTTGCAATATTTGTAAGGAAAAACCTGTGTTTAATAATTTTAACAGTTTGAAAGACCATATGAGACATCAACACGAGCTGCATTACTGTGATCTTTGCGTAGAAAATTTGAAGGTAAGTAAACGTTATTTTACAGTATACATTAACGAGTTCTTATGATTTCATGGTTTTCAAGAAATGTTTATTTTTTTCCAATAGATATTTTCTCAAGAAAGGCGTTGTTACTCGAGATCTGATCTTGCACAGCATAGAAGAAAAGGAGATGTCGACGACAAAAGTCATAAAGGACATCCGTTATGCGAATTTTGCGATCAACGGTATATGGATAACGACGAATTATTTAGACACTTAAGACGTGATCATTTATATTGTCATTTTTGCGACGCGGATGGTTTACATCAGTATTACAGCTCGTACGATTACCTCAGAGACCATTTCAGACAAGAACATTTTTTGTGCGAGGAAGGAATGTGTTCAGAGGAAAAATTTACAAGTGTCTTTAGGACCGACATAGACTTTAAAGCGCATAAAGCGAGTATTCATAGTAAACAGCTGAGTAAAGCTGCCGCAAAACAAGCGAGAACTTTAGAGTTAGAATTTACTCTAGCTCCACGCGGTGATAATCGAATGAACAGAAGAGGAATGTTAGGTGCATCAACGTCCAGAAGTTCGAGAGATTATAGCGGGAGAGATTATAATCTCAGGGAATATCAGCAAACGATAACACCAAACACTTCGAATGTATTTGTATCGAACAACGAACCTACTTTTGTACGTCAGCCATCCGTAGATGTACAGAGTACAGAAGAATTTCCAACGCTGGGTAATACCGCACCTATCGTACCTACCATAACTCAAAGTAAAGGTAGAGGAAACGTAACGATTCGTAGCACCATAAGACCGCAGACTCTCGCTGTCACGGATGAAAACTTCCCTGCATTGGGATTAGAATCGGGAAGTACGAGTATTTCTAAAACTGTTAATTTCAGTGTATCCAGCGGTAATGCTTCAGGATCGAGTACGCAACCCCAAAAGAGTACAACTTCCAATGTATCTATTCAAGTAAATCACGAACCAAATGGAACGGTCACTACAAAAGTTTCGGGTCCTAATATTAGAATTCGTCCTGCACAACTCTCAAGGGAGTCTGACTTCCCTGCGTTAGGTGGTGCAGAACCATCGACTAGTAATACAAATTCAGCTCAATGGAAGGAAGTTTTACAGTGGACCTGTTCTAAGTCCGCGTCGACGTCTGTACCGAAACCTAAAAAAGTTGCATCGCCGCCTTTGGTACCTTCACCGTTATCTACTCAATCTGGAGAAGATTTTCCTACATTGTTGAAGACGTCCAAATCAAAGAAGCAATCGATAATCACGGTAGTACCTTCTTGGACTCAACCGCAAAGTTCTAACAATAGTAATAACGCGAAAACAACTACTGATTTAACAAAAGGAAAAACAAAAAAGAAAAAAGTTAAGCAAAATTGTAATAATAACGGTACCAATGTTAATGACACTAGCAGTTCGAGAATGAATGTAAGTACTGTTGTTGTAAGGAAAGATTGCGAGACATCTAAAATATCGAAAAATATGGATATTGTACAGTCAAGTTCCCAGTCTATACAAAATACAGATAACGTTAGCAACAGTGAAAATACATCGAAAAATATAAATGTGCAACATTCAAAGGAAACAGAGCAAATCAATAAAAAGGATAAAAAGAAACATAAAAATTTGGATAACGAAACAATTGGAAATACGGGTACAGATAATAATACTTCCAACGGAGTACAGAGGAAACGTACTGAATTAAAGATAGATAGCTTAAATTCTACTAACAGGAATGTACGTCGTGTAGAGGAATTTCCAGCTTTAAGTAGCAGCAGTTCCAAACCACCTGGCTTTACAAATCCACCGCCTGGATTTGGAACAACTACTCCTCCACCACCTGGTTTTTGTATAAAATATAATAGTGTGGATAAAGTTAACAGTAGTAATGGATTAACATTTACAAATAGTTCTGGAGAGAGTTACTCGATCTTACCAGATGATAGTAAAGAAGATAGCGCGTACAATTACGTATCTCCTCCAGACTTTCAAAAACGGAACAAATGTCTCGTGGCCAAAGTTAACGAAGTTCTTGTGCAACAGGACCAGATCGAGGAATTTCGGTATATAAGTGGATTGTTTCGCCAAGGAACATGTAACGCGCAAGAATATTACATGCATTGTCGCGAAGTTATGGGTCTTAGCGCTTTTGAGACCGTGTTTCCAGAGCTTTTAGTTCTACTTCCCGATATCGCAAAGCAACAGGAACTATTTAGAGTTCACAAAAAAGAAAGTGATAATAAGATTAAAGGTTTAGAAATTTGTGCAACCTGTGGCCAAGTTTTGAAGAACGGTCCTGATTTAAGAACACACGCGACTAGTCATACATTAGAAAACCATTTTCCAGCACTTGGGAAGACCAGTGTGCCGCTTCAAAAAAATTCTTGGGCACGTAAATGAGTATAAATCTGTTCCTTTAGTTAACTTGCAAATTCTGTCAAGACAGTGAAAGATGCGAATAAAGGAACTATGTTGAATAAACTATTTTTGTGAATGGCATCATTGTAAAATAATCACAATTAACTCGAGGTTAAAACATATGGTGCATATTCCAATTGTCGGTCTTAGAATTAAAAGTTAATTTGAACAAATTAATTATCATATTATATTTGTTCAACGACTTGTGTGATTGCTGCCTAAAATAAAGAAAATTTGTTATCGAATGGTTGTACTAATAATTTTATGAAGTATAAATATAGCAAAGAAAGTCAATAATTCTCTATGTGTGATAAAGTTTGTGTACATTAATTTAAACAATTTAACACCTGTGACATATTATGAATAAGATATTCGTATGGAAATCTTGTATTAAAATGTTTGAATCAGTTCCCTATTTCGCTGTATCTTAAAGTTACTCTGTACATATATTCTATAAGTAGAAAACAAATGTCTATAATTTTTTCATTGTGTTGTATGATATAAGAATGGAATAGAATATTATGGTACATAAAAAAACACTATGTATTAACAAATTATTTAACGCATTATGCATTATACAGTGCAGCTATCGGTAACGTACCGTTTTGTACTATAATAAAGCTATTATATCGAGTTACATAATAAGACTATAAACTACAATTTTCTTTTCCACTTCTTTGTTTCGCGTATTTTATTAAAGAAGACAGCAATGATGGAACATGAATGTAGAGTAAGTATATTTCATTTTATATCTTTATTTTTAAATTCTTTTCATCGCTTATAAGTAATACTTTACAATAAGAATAATTATCTTTTCAAACAAGAAAAAAATTTGTAAATTTTAATAGCATGTAATGATTGTTACAGATAAAAATTTTTTAAATGCTTATCTCTATGACTTACTGGTAGTATTATTCATTCTATAATTTATTATTTAATTTTCGTTTGAAAAACAGGATAGCAAAAATGGTATATTAAATTATGTCATATATAGTTCATTTCTAACTTACTGCATAGACGCAGATTAAAGCGCATAGAAGTATAAAAATTCACTTATACTTTCTCCTTGTTAGTAGCAGAAATTGTTAGTAATATTCCAGGTAAGCGATATCCATAGTAGACTTCTTTAAAAAATGAGAACAATGTATTTACTGAAATCAACGTAGAAATATTTCTTGTTTATTTCAAAACTCTATACATTCTCAAGTGAACTTATAACTCTACAAGTTAAAATCGAAAATAGCATACAAATAAAATGTAACCGATAAATTCATACGCTTATCTAATTCATAATTTTTTCTCTATCGAAGGGAAACTTCATTTCAAACGTGAAACCTATATAAGCTTTACGATCATTGAGTCGGTCGAGTTACTCTATTATTCCAAGTAGTTTTCTTCTTAGAAATTAGAATCACAGTAGTATTAAATCGTACACATAGTGCATAATCTGATAAAACGGAGATTGCAACCTGTCTTCTACGTCCATGCTTAATGAATAAATTGTTCATGAAGAATACAAATGCGACAGTGCTTTATCACTTTTTGGCTAATTCGTTACTCAACCAATCGAGTCCTTCATAGAGTCCGTGTCCTTGTGTAGCGCAAGTGCTTTGGATATACCAGTGACGCCCGCTCAGTGAATTAAGTCTCAATTTATCTGTAAGTTCTGCAGCAGACATGGCATTGGGCAAATCTTGCTTATTAGCAAAAACGAGAAGAACTGCATCCCGCAGCTCGTCTTCTTTCAACATATTCGCTAATTCACGTTCAGCCTCTCCTATACGTTCGCGATCATTACTGTCAACAACATAAATGAGGCCTTGAGTGTTCTGGAAATAGTGTCTCCAGAGCGGTCTGATTTTATCTTGGCCACCCACATCCCACACCGTGAAACATATATTCCTATATTCAACAGTTTCAACGTTGAAACCAATGGTAGGTATCGTTGTGACAATTTCACCAAGTTTCAATTTGTACAATATGGTAGTTTTGCCAGCAGCATCTAGACCCACCATTAATATTCTCATTTGCTTTTTACCAAAAAGCTGGGTGAATAGGTTGCTGATCATTAGGCCCATTTTGTTTGGGAAGACACCACGCACCTGAAGCGTCCAAATTGATACTTTCCTATCGACAAAAGAAACTTTCAATTAGCCACGCGATAGGACGTTTCATAGGTAAATGCAATATTTCGCATAGGACACCAATATTCTATGATTTTTATGATGTGACGACGTTTACAATGATGCCGTTAACACACCTTACGGACAATAATAGCAAACGTCACCTCACGGCGGCTTATTATTCCGGAAATAGTTGGCAAAATTGGCCACGCACGCCAACTCTTGTTTAAAAGTATCGAATGACAATATTACCACAGAATTTAATCCAATCTCTCTTTTTGGAATATCGAATTCTTCGAAGTACAAGCGGATATCGTTAAAAAAATTCACATAAAGTTATTTCGTCATTGGAATGCACGAGAGATATTATGGCGTGAACCGTACATTGCAAATCCTGTCGTCTGCCATGTAATCATTCTCCACATACCCAAGCGCGCAATTTAAATATAACTTTCTCTAACGTGCGCATTATTTAATATTTTTCTATACTAATTTATACGTATGCTATTTTCATATTGTTTACGTACCAATTTGTCTGCACTGTGTTTTAGTATAATATTTAGACTCAGCAAATATTGGTGCCTGAACAAACTTGAAAATATCCTATAAAATTACTCGAGTATTTGAAACATGTTCTTCTCATGGACAAATTTACGTGGCCTTTTCGCGTTTCACGTCAAAACAAAAGTTTTTCGTGTAGACGTCAAGAGAAAAAACGACTAATGTTGTCTATAAAGAGATTTTATAAGAACTCGGTTAAATAGAACTTTAAATATGCAATTGAAAATTGCTCCCAGGCAAAACCGAAACAGGTCGTTAGTGAACAATAAATTGGTTAATGTATTCATTTATACAAAAAAGAAATAATTAAATAAAAAGTAGTTTACATTTTCCGCATAAAATTGGTGTCGCTATCTGGCGACGAACAACCGAACTATTTTCGAAGTATGATCAGCGCCTCTATCGGGAAAACGCTCAAGTTTGTCCTCAAGTAGTTGTCCTGTCAACGGTAGATGAAGCCATTTGTTTTTTTTTAATTGAAAAATTAAGAGTTCAGGGCTCGAAAATGATTTTCATTCATATTTTAATATTACAATGGTTGTTCACCTATTTGTTTTCGGATATAAAAAAAACATTGTAGGAGTACTTGTATCGCCATCTAGCAGTGAACAAGTCAAACTAATCGGCAACAAACTTGGGCATTCTCCCGGTAGAGGGCGACAGAGGTTTTGTAGTTTTTTTTTTTTTTAGATATCTGAAAACAAATAGGTGAACAATCATTGCAATATTAAAATATGAATGAGAATCATTTTTGAGCCCTGAACTCTTAATTTTTCAATTAAAAAAAACAAATGGCTCCATCTACCATTGCCAGGGGAACTATTCGAGGACAAACTTGAGCATTCTTCCGATAGAGGCGCTGATCATACTCCGAAAATAGTTCAGTTGTTCACCGCTAGACGGCGACACCAATTTCACGCGGGAAATTTAAATGCATAGATTGAAATTCGATGTTATTTGTTTATTTATTGGTGTTATGCTATCAATAAAAGTAGGTTCTTTTAATACGTGTTCCTATCCGTAAAGATGATTAGTTTCGCTAAGTAGTTATTCTGTGATAGCTTAAAAGTTGAAAAAAGAAGGCTAGTTTACTTAATTCCAATGAAAACTTTCACGAGATGACGTAAACTTGAAAAGAAAAATGTTATAAATAATAGGTAAATGATAAAGTAGTTTATTTAGTTTGTGCAGCAATGTAAAACATCTCGATAACATACCATTTACGTATAAGTAAATGCTACCTCAAGCGTCAACCTTGATATTGTGACCTAATAAAACGATTAGTACAAGTTATCAGCGAGAAAGTTAGTAACAAATGTCATCAAAATGATTCCCAAATACCACTGGACATTGCATTCCTCATTTGGAAATGTTTCAAATTAGAAATTACCACGTTGATCATTCATTCATCGATCTGGATTATTAGCTCACTCTAGAAAAAGAAAAAGAAAAATTGTACTATTCTCTTCAAGAATTTTGTTCCGACAAAAAGGAAGAGTTTCATTCAAGTTCTATTTATATTTCGTCTTCTTGTTTTCAATTTAACATTCAACGAGATTTAATCTACACAGATTTGTAATCTTAATCGGTTAAAAACTGATCAGCAAATGTTTGTTTGCTACGCACTTATCGAAAATTGATAACGATGGATAATGGCAAGGAATGTCAAATAGAGGGCAGTGAAAAAATTCATTAGGAATTCAATGTAGAATTAATTGTTATTTTTTGCAATGTTCAGAGTTCGGTAAACAGGAAGTGTACAAAGTCTGTCGCAAACCATAACATATCGCACGCACTATATAAGAACATTTATCGTACAAAAGTTTGAAACCGCTGCATGACCTTTCTAAATGTATCAGAGCGAAACATTACAACCCCCGATCGGCACGTGTCCGAAACGTGAATCCGATAGCGCAGAAAGAATTTTAAGTGTTTTGCAATTTGGTGACACCTTGCCCGTTGATAAACACGGATTTTAAGATGTGGTAGATATCCTGCACGATTTCTGTTCGAGTGTATTGTAGTGGGAATGCCTGCGTAGCTTGACGAACAGATGGTATTGTACTTAAATGACGATTTCAGTACGCTATGAGATGTTGTGAAAGCAAGCACACTCTTGTCCATCGAGTGGAATGTGTAAACTGATTACGCGAGACTGAGTGTACAGCGGTTTTAATTCAGCTTTGTCGCGCTTTCGGAGGGCTTGGACGTTTAATAGGGTGAGCAGTTCGATACCCTATCTTTGCTTCGTATTTAGATCAGGCTCGGTTTTAATAAAGACCATCGAAGCTGTCCGGAACTCTTTACGAATTATTTATGAATCAACCTGTTCACGTTTCGATCCTCCAGTTTAAAAATGAAGTTACGAATAATCTATGACACATTCGATACAGGACCACTGTCTCTTTTATTCGACGCTGTAGGTGTTTCTATATTTTATAATTTCAATTTCACGCGCGTCTGTTTATTTTTACGTTTCCTGGTGGTGTTACGTTTCGATACAGAGGAAAACTGAATCCGAGTACTTTGCGAAGGTTATCTCTTACGAACTTTGAGGATAAGGTTTTTAACAATACGCAATTGCGTTCAATTGCGTTCAATTTCTTCCCGTCTTTAAATCTTGCAATTTTTTTCGATTTCATTGCATTGTAACCGCGCGTAATAACGCGATAGCAAAGTGAAAATGAATTGTCATGCAGTGAGATGCAAGCAGGAAAAAATGCCATTGTTATAATTGCCGCGGGTCGTAATTGCTATTAGAAGCCGTTAAAAATGATCAATGTGACGCCAGTTACTCAACTGCTATTATTACTCGGATCTAAAACAGTTGTTATTGTTATCAATCAATGACTAACCACGACGACGAATGGAATGTGCCGTTATCAGATCGTTTCGTGTGTACTTTGTCTGAACGGATGCGATTTAATTGTGATTAACAGTATCTCTGTTTTGTATTAAGATAGACCAAATAAAGACCAGAGAAGAGAAAACGATAGTGGAGATGACTCTTGATCATGAATGCGCGTGTTTATTTTTTAAAATACCCGAGTTACGAAGATATGCAATATTTATAATAACACATGCAAACACTTCCCTGATAACGACTTGCGTATTTGTTAAATGTATCTCAGCTGTCAGATAACGTAATTATGAAAATAACATTGCATGTTTACAATAGTTAAATGTAATTTATTTACACTGCAAATGTATATTTTTAGCAGTGCGCAATAGTGATTTTAAGGAGAACAGATTCATAGCACACTCGAATGCTTTGTTTTATTTTTGCAGCACATCCGAGCGCAATCGAAGAACGTGTCGAAGAAACCTACCGAAAGTCGATCTGTAATTAAATTTCGCAAAAATGGTCACGGAGATATTATTGACGGTAGTTTTGGGATTGTTTTTATTCTTCTACGCTTTTCAATATGGAAATCGGGGAAGGAAGCTAAATTTGATACCAGGTCCTCCAATAACGCCATTAGTTGGAAACGTGTTCATCATCATCGTTTCACCAAGTAAACTTAAAAAATAATCTGATTCTACTTGTATCGAAATAACAGCCGGTGCGTTAACCCTTTGCGCTTAGAACAAACGAAAACGAAAGGGAAAAATGTTCTATTTCTCGCAAAAACGTACCAATGCTTGTAATTAAAATTTCATTAAATCGTTTCTTTAATTCGGCTGATGTTTACCTTATATTTATTTCATAGGAGAGCTTTGGAAACTTATGCGACGGTACGCCGCCGAGTATTATCCAATTTACAGACTTTGGACTTTCACGATGCCGTACGTCAATATTTTTCATCCGAACGACATGGAGGTAACGAAAAATTTGTTCAAACATTGCGTGTTGCACGTTAAAATATATCACCGGGTGTCCACCGTCCTCACTTAATCATTGGACCTTGTAAAAAAAGACCGTAATCGGTGTAAAAACGTAACTTTGTCATTGCATATTATAAAGCGGGTAGTGACGAGGGTATAATTGTCAAAGGGAATCCCGCAATAAGTAACGATAGTAGAACTGTGTTTAATTTTCATGCACGCCATCAACTATTTCGATTATTATTCTGGAGTTACACAGTGGTTCGTGTAATATCATGTACTCGATCTACTCGGTTCGTCGCTTCATTTAACGGTAAATCAATTTCTTTTGAATTCAGACTATTCTCGGTAATTCCAAGTCCATTCAGAAGAGCATTGTTTACAATTTGATGACGTCTTGGTTCGGCACCGGGCTCCTCACCAGCTCAGGTAAATACCATATCCGTTTTCTTTTTAACTGTAATTTCTTATAAGACATCAGATCGACTTGTTCGTTATTTATTACAATTTCACAGCCATTAGCTCGCTATTACTCGCGACAAAGAATCATTTTGTCGCGAGTAATATCGATTACCAGGTCCCCAGGAGAAGGAACTTCGTTTCCTTCTATCTATTTCTTCTATCCCTGTAGAAATTAATTTTTAGTTATTCCAGCCGATAGATATAAAGATATAGAAAAATTTCTCGCGATTAATGTCTCGAACGACTACTTATTCCGAGCCGCGATCGTTATTAATATTTAAGGGAAGCATCGTTAATACCAAATATATTTTTCTCGCGATAATTTCCGTAACACTTTTACTTTGGTTTCCATCAGGTCGCAAGTGGCATATGCGCAGAAAGATATTGACGAACGCTTTTCATTTCAACGTATTGCAACAATTCGCCGATGTTTTCATCGAGGAATCGGAGCGTCTGACCAAATCCTTGAAAGACGAAGGTGGGCCAGTCGTCAAGGACTTGACGCTTTTCTACAGCGAGCATACTTTGAACGTTATATGCGGTAGGTGTGACTTTATCCTCGATAATATCGGTATGATTTATATAAAAAGATTGGAACTTTCAATTGAAAGTCGAATCAATCGAACACGTTTCGCACGTAATTTCAGAAACCGCGATGGGGACCTCGTTGGAGGATAAAGGGCCGTTTCAACTCGAGTATCGAAAAGCTGTCTACGATATGGGAAAAGTTATAACATACAGGTGATTAAAGCCAGTTCTTAAGAATTCATTCATGGTGTGGTTAGTTAATTCATGGTTATTCCGAGCAGAGGGTAACATTTAAAAAAAAGGAATAACATTTTTTCGTTTGACGCTTCGTTTTCGAGAAAGTCACCGGACTGTACCCTCCAAGTCATTGCTAGCTACGAGTTTCCTTTTGTTGACGTGTTTTAATGCTGATCTTTCTAATGTTTACATTTTGACTTCAACCGTACGACCTTTTTAAACTTTTACGCTGTTTTGATCAGTCAGCTGTGACGTCGAATACTTCGAAACGATAAAATCATTAGGGACTCGTCATGAAAATGCAACTTCAGCAAACTGAAAATAATAACAACGTTATTCCATTTTTTCGACTTATTTTTACATGCAGTGTATATAAAAAAAGCTGTTGCATAACGTTAAACGATAGTAAACGAAATAACAAGAGGCCTTTGTCTAATATTTTTCTGTACTAACTTTGCAGATTAGTAAGACCATGGTTACTCCTAAATTTTGTCTTTAACTTGGTTCCCCGAGGATGGGAGCAGACTAGGTTACTCAAAATATTACACGGCTTCACCGAGAAGGTAAGAATTACAAACTCTGATAGTCATCGGTGTTACCCTAACGGAAGTAATTCTTAGCTTTACGATGTCTTGTATAGATCATCGAAGAAAGGAAGGATTATCATAATAAGACAAATGGCCGATATCTAGTCGGGTTTACCGAGGATCGAAGAACAGCGGAAAATGTCGACGATGACGGAAGTAAGTGATGGTTACTTACAAAATAAAATTCTGTCGATTACAATTTATTACTGGCTAACGTTCGAGAATGTCTTCGTTTGTCTTCAGTTCGCAAAAGAAGGCTCGCCATGCTGGATCTTCTGATAGCAGCTCACAGAAATAACGAGATAGACAACGAGGGCATCAGAGAGGAAGTTGATACTTTTATGTTTAGGGTGCGTTTATCTTATGCCTTTTTCCTTCTATCGGTAAATGTATGTTTTCGTACATTAAACAATCTTTTTTATAACTTCAGGGACACGATACCACGGCGGTGTGCCTTTGCTATACCACCATGCTTCTGGCTGAGCACAAAGAGATACAGGTGCAGTAGTCACTGAGAAATCCGTCTTTCCAGTTTTGAAAAACTGGTTTCAAGGAAAACGCGTTTAGAATTTTATAAACACCTTAATCGCGCCCCGAGGCAAACTTGATAATTGAACCTCGTATTGTTTGTATGATCCTAGAATATCGTTTAAGCAAAAAATAAAAAAAAAAAAAAAAGAATCCCCTTAACAACCACTGCACGTTCTCTATCGTAATTACGTCTAACGTCTGGTTTCAGGATCGAGCCAGGACCGAAGTAAACGCAGCTATAGAAGAATCCGATGGGAAAGTCACCATCTCCACTCTACAAAATGTGCCATATCTCGAGAGGTGTATCAAGGAATCTCTGCGACTTTATCCAAGCGTGCCATTTATATCGCGTAAACCTGAAATGGACATGATACTAAGTAGCTATCAAACCGTTCGCTGTTCGTTCGAACGCGAAGAGCCATGCCGTGATGCACGCGATTCGAACGATACAAAGAACGTGACAAAGAATTTAACGTTTCCAGGTAATTACGACGTACCTGCCGATACGGTGGTCCATATGCACATACTGGACACCCACAGGGACCCACGGTTCTGGCCTAATCCGGACGTCTTCGACCCTGACAGATTTCTACCCGAGAACGTAAAGGGACGCCACCCTTACTCTTACATACCCTTCAGTGCTGGACCGCGGAATTGCATCGGTGAGGGAAACACGCATCGCATCGTGGAAACTTGTCCAAAGCTCTGAGAGATTTACCCAACAGGGTCTTTGGAATTTTCTTCTTTAATTATGTCTTTCAACGCGTTGATTGCCAGACAGATACTCGTGAAAATTTCTACAGAGTTAAAATTTCCTCTCGGAGCTATTCAAGATTAGATAACGTAACATTTGTCGAAGCCTTTAATTTCTTAACCTCGTCAAATTCGCGAATCCTATCCACATTCATTTTTATTAACGAATATTACAGTTGGTGCAGAATGTATTCGTACATCAATCAATTTCCCAAAAAACTCTTGTGTGAAATTGTAGTTTATTAACTCCTTTTTTTTTATAATCAATGATATTCTACACATTCTCGGAAATCTCTAGAATACAGTTCAAACAACAATCAATAGTTAATATATTTTGCGAAATTAATGAAAAGTCCTGTCTCCCATTTCTGGGCTAATATCCTTTTCGGGAAACTCTTCTCTCGTTCTCACCGATTTTTTCGCTCTTAATTCGCAGGCCAGCGATTCGCCATGTTGGAGCTGAAAGCAACGCTGTTATATTTACTACGCGATTTCTACTTCGAGCCTGTCGATCTTCTAAAAGATACACGTATAGCCACCGACTTAGTCCTACGTGCTATGCATCCCCTTCGAACGAGATTCGTCCCCATCGAGACGACGACGACGTGACCTGGACCTCGGGAATACGAGAAATAAGAATCGATGCGTATCTCGTGGTATCCGTAGTTTCAGACGTTGGACGTGTGCGTTAGCAAAGCATAAGATACTAGATAGAATAGGGCACCTAACTGTTAGATTTAGTAAATCAATCGATACTAACATGGTTTTAAACTGCACGCGACGCAATGGAATTGCGAGGCGTCGTTACTACGACGTGAATACGAATATTGCTCAATTGAAATAACTTAAATAGCGATGCGATGTACAGATTCGGAGTTTACATTTCTGGCCGACATGCCTGATAAAATGTCCATTATACAAAGTGATTTAAAATAAAACTTTACACTACCATTAACGAATTGTTAATTACTCACCATGATTACCACGATCATCTTCAACGTAGACGCGCAGCCACGACTACGTAACGGAAATTCTTGGAAGCCATAGAATATTTCTTTCCTCTTTACTTTGGCTTCAAAGTAAAAAAAAGATATACGCACAGTTTCGTTCCACCTTTAAAATAGAAGCGATTCGATTAATTCTGGTATCCTCTGTTTCGAGGAATTGACATAAGAACGCAAATTTACATGGCGTGGTGCAACATCTACGTCAACGACTAATCATTCAAAGGTTATTGAATACATCAACGAACGTCATTCCCCTTTCTACCTGTTGCGATATTGTCGAAAAAAGGACCGTTACTTTAGCAACTCAATATTCACGGAAAAATTTTCCTCGCGCCATGCATTCACGAGAAAACAGTTGGATCAAATTCGCCTGCGATCGGATAAATAAATAATAAATACTTTTCGATCCACGAATATAGCACCTCGATACTTTCCAATGTTTCGTTTATGAGTTTCACGGAGAGTCGAAGTTTCGCGATCATCCGATACTTCTCGTCAGTTTAGTACTGTACGTCTACCAAGTTCCGAGAATTCCGAGATTTTTTGTCCCGCGGCAGCGTAATATTTTTAAAGAATTCAATGACCCTAACATTACTCCTCGGCGTGGTTTGTTCATGATCGCGCCGAACGCGAACGCAATTCGACTCGTTCCAACCAAGTTTACACGATGATTTTTCATGGAGTAGACTCGATCGTTTGTTCTTCGGTTTGAGCGTTGATAATTTAACGAAAATAAGAATGGCAGAGTAAAGGCTGTTTTCGCGCGGTAGATAGCTGTAACAAATCATTTTTCATACTATATCGAAGAAAATTTGCTTTTTCGTGCGGCGGAGAGGGACCGCATAAAAAATGTCTCACCAGGAATATTCATTTTAAGAGAGCGTTCACGTCTAAAAATGAAATAAAAAAACTATATCTAAATAGAAAAAAATAATTAATTTACCTTTAACCTCACTCGAAAGTTAATCTTATCTTAACCGTCGAAAGATGCGTGTCCATGTACTCCGAGGATCGGTTAGTATGTAACAAGGGCGCCGAATGTAGGTTTGACTGCAAGTACGTATGGGTGAAAAAGTATGAAAAAGAAGCAAAGAGAAAGAAATTGTTTTGCACCGAGTTTCACGGTGCGCGTTTCCTCGTCGATGACAGTAATGGATTCTGCTGAGGTGAATATTCTGTGTCATTGATGTCCTTTTTTTTGGACGATAGGTATGACCACGTAGCTTACGAGCGCACATTTCCGTTGGCAGTACACGATCAGATTTTGTCACGGCAGGCACTCCCGCGTGTAAAGCGATTACACGAAATTCGGCATAGGAGGCTTTAATCCGGACCACGTTTTCGAAAAAGTGGAACGCTTGATAGGGTGAGCCGTCTCTTACGTTTATCTTTGCTACGAATTCGGAGATCTCGTTTTTCCTCAAATTATTAGTAAGTAAATAATCGAGGATGCTTGACGCTCTTATAGAAAAGGAATAGTAGCGGAGAAATAGAAATAGAAATAATAGAGAGATAACAGGAAAAATGAAAGTTACGAAATCTATACTTAATTTCTAAAGAATTTAATAATTATAGCGTAAGGGTAAGTAAGAAAGAAGAACGTAACGAAAGTAATCAAGTGTTTCGTTCTTACAGCTGATTTAGACACCAAGAAGCTGGTTAGCGCTAAAGTTTTGCAAAAATGTTAACCGGGATATTGTTATTAATCGTTTCGGTGCTGCTACTGCAGTATTTTGTTATATATAATAGCAAATTTGCGAGGATAATCAACGAGATACCAGGCCCTCGAATAATGCCGATATTTGGGAATCTGCTCAAGTACTCCGTTTCGCCGGGTGAGTTCGAAAATTGATGTTATTAAAAACGACAGCTATGGTAAATCGGTGGCAGTTTCATAATTTCTTATTACAGCGGAACTTTGGAATCTTATGCGAAGGCTGGGTAACGAATACTATCCAATTTATAGAATATGGACTATCACAGCGCCGATGGTGTACATTCGTCATCCGGATGATATGGAGGTGAGGAATAAATTACTCAAGTTTTACGTAACTTTTTGCATATTACCGCGTAACGACGTACACCAGTCTCCTTAGTTATCGCTTTTCCTAAAAAAAAAAAGCGCTGAATGCGTAAACGAAACGCATTTACAAATCAATGCGAAAATATCGTACCCTCGTCGTTGTATAATACAACGAAAGAGCGCAAGATTTAACGCGTCAATCGGAAAAGTATAATTCAACGATAAAAGAACCTTCTTTTGCGATTCAGGTGATTCTTGGAAATCCCAAATCCAACCAGAAAAGCGATGTGTACGATCTTCTGTTGCCCTGGTTCAACACCGGACTCCTAACCAGTTCAGGTATCGAATATTAAAACAAAGTTCGCGTTAATTCGATCGTTTTAATCGGACCGATCGAGTATCACCGATTTCGGCGGCGATCGTTTCCATTTCGACTCGTTTCAGGTCCCAAGTGGCAAGCACGCAGGAAGATATTGACGCCAGCCTTTCATTTCACCGTGTTGCAACAATTCTCCGAAGTTTTCATGGAGGAAACGGAGCGTTTGATCAGCAGCTTGAAGGCGGAAGGTGGTCCGGTCGTCAAAGATCTGATGCATTTTTACAGCGAGCGCACTTTGAACATGATATGCGGTAAAATTTTTTGTTGTACGAATACTATGCTTCGGTAGAATCTATATTATCTCGAGTTTACGATAGGGGAACATTGTGACGTTTGTCATGTACGTTTCATTGCGGATGCACTTTCAGAAACTGCGATGGGGGTTTCGTTGAAAGACAAAGGGAAATTCCAATACAAGTATCGAAAGGCTATATCCGATTTTGGAGATATCACAGTGTACAGGTAATCAATGCTGCTTTCGGTCAGAATGAAATAAATCGTTCGATTGATTGATGGGAGAAATAAACTATCGTTAGATTATAAAACTCTCTTTTAAATCTCTGTTTAAAATTTGATGATCGCTACGTGGGAATTTGGATGCATGGAAAATTGAAATTACAGCGATAAATTCGATACGATGCACTGCGTTTCATATTAATTTTGTAGATTCGTAAGACCATGGCTGTACTCGGAGTTTCTGATGAAAGTCCTTCCTCTAGGATGGCGTCTAGCCAAAGTGCTCAAAATAATGCACAATTTCACTAACGACGTAAGAAATACAATTTCTAATTTAAACGGTATAAATTGCGTGTTTTAATAGTATAAATTAATCGATATTTACCCGAGGGAACTGCTGCAGTTCGGTTGCAGATTATAGCTACGTTGATATGTTATAGATCATCGCGGAAAGGAAAGACTATCATAATAAGACGAATGGCCGATATCTAACCGGCTTCGACGACAATTCAAGTAAAACGGGAACTGGAAACGACGATGGAAGTAAGCGATTCGTGGTTAATATTAATTACATTAATCGATTAAATACATCGACATCGATAACAATGCTATTTGTTTGCAGTTCGTAAAAGAAGGCTCGCCATGCTGGATCTTCTGATAGCCGCTCATCGAGACAATCAGATAGACGACGCAGGTATCAGAGAAGAAGTTGACACCTTCATGTTCAGGGTAACGTTTCGTTCTATCAACAAATTTATTTCGATCTATAATTACACGTATCGTATGAAATATATTTTTATTCGCAGGGTCACGATACCACGGCGGTGTGTCTTTGTTTCACCACTATGCTCCTAGCTCAGCACAAAGAGATTCAGGTGACTCTTTGACGATCAATTTAGCTTGTACAGTTCACGAATCACCTTTCAATCCTCGATAGAACATTCGGAATAATTCGTAAGTAGGCTGCCGATGTTTACGCATTTATGATAAATGAAAATTTGGATAAATGTGCATAAACGCAGAAATGTATAAACTGTCAACGATAGAATACATGTCGGATTGATTAGTAGATGAGATACACTTTCATTTGAATCTTAATCCAATTTTCCGAAGCTGTAAAAATATGAATTCGCATAAACATCCGCAGTCTATTCGTAACGAGTGTTTGTAAGTTCCTACAAAGATGAAAATAGCGACGAAGGTATTTTTTCTAGGATCGAGCCAGGGAAGAAGCGGACGCGGTTATGGCAGCATGCGACGGCAAAGTCACGATGTCCACCCTACAAGATCTGCCGTACCTGGAGAGGTGCATCAAGGAATCCCTTCGACTTTATCCAAGCGTGCCGTTTATATCGCGTCGACCTGAAATGGACATGAAATTAGGTAACTATGAAAGTCTGTGGCCTGCTCGTTAACACGTTGACTGCCGGACTGATTCCCGAGGGAATGCCTACAGGGTTAAAATTGTGTCTCAAGACAGTAAGTTGTAAACTAAAACACCTGACGTTTGTCGTGTTACTTATTTTTTATATCGTCGTCAAAATCTGCGAATTCTATTCAGACTTATCTTCATTAATACATTAGCTGTTAAAATGAACTGCTGAAGTTCCTTAGCAAAAATCTCTGTCACTCATATATGGGTGACGTGGCGTTCAACGTGCTAAACGCAAAGAGCCACGATAAAGTTCAGCTTCTGTTCATCTTCTTACCTGATGCGAAAGAAAATTCGGTGCTATGCAATTCAACGTTTCCAGGCAATCACTTTGTACCTGCCAATACGGTGGTGAATCTGCTCATAACGGACACCCACAGGGATCCCAGGTACTGGCCTAATCCGGACACCTTCAATCCCGATAGATTTTTACCCGAGAACTCGAAAGGCCGTCATCCTTACTCTTATCTACCTTTCAGCGCTGGACCGCGAAACTGCATAGGTAAGGAGAACGTAAGGAACGTCTCGAAATCGAAGTTTCATTTTCGATAAGCTCTTAATTTGCGTTAGAGTCGAACGAGTACAGTTCGTTGCGAAAAAGGTTCGTTTAAGCGAACTTTTGGTTTTCAACACGCAGGTCAACGATTCGCCATGATGGAAGTAAAGACAACGTTGCTGTACATGTTGCATAATTTCTATTTCGAGCCTGTCGATCCCACCGAGAACATTTCCATGAACGTGGACGTGGTTCTGCGTCCCACGAACCCTATCAGAACGAAATTCATCCCCATCGAGCACTAGGGTTGAAGAGCGAATGTCGACGATGGCTTTCGTGGACGGTAAGCGAAATTTATTATCGTAATAACGATAGCAATAGAAATTAATGTACGGTTTGTCGGTTATTTTCAGACGGGGTGTTGGAAACGTGTTGATCTGCTCGTAAGCAGGAAACGCGAGACTTTGGAGTACAAATAAAGTGGTTTTTAACGTTACAACGATAGAAGGATTCTTAACGACACTGGTATTTTATTTTTGTAACTTACGTTCAGTTTGTTAAGGAACGGTTCGATAGGGACAGGCGTAAAATAAAATGTACGGAACGTTTAGTTGACGATCACTTTTAATAGTTGAAATAGGAAAACAATGTACAGATACAGAATTTACATTCCTAGCCGACAAAAGTTGCTAGATAAAATGTTAATCGTAAAAAATGAATTGAAATAAAACGATACACTTAACGAGCGGCTTATTCCTTTTATCTATTCGCTTATCGGTTAGTCCTTTACCTATTTACGATGATTGAATTATTAATTATAATTATGCCTTCTGTATAGACACACAGGTGTGAATACGTAATGGAGATTCTTAAAAGCTACACAATGTTTTTTTCTCTTTACTTTGGTTTTAAAGTAAGGACTAGTATGTTGAGCTTCGCTCTGTCTCTATGTACGCGTTGAGAAACGAAGAAAAGCGTAGCGTCGATAAAACGAACTCTGGCCGTTCGATTTTTTCCCGAAAAAAATCAACATATACATATATCGGCACGCTAATTTTCATGGGGCGATGTCGTGTTCCCGTCGACGATTAAAAATCCAATGATCGTCGTGTACATCGATCACCGTCGTTCCTCGTTCGACGGGTCGCGACATCATTCGTAAAATACCGATCACATCCGCTATGAGCACAGTTTACGTAGGAGTTAAATTACGCATATCAACAACGAATGCATTGCGACGCGACGTATGCGTACGATGAAGTATTCTTTCTTCCCTTATAATCGGATTATGGTCGCATTCGGTGCATCTCCGCGCAACTATTCGTGATGGAGGCTAACATTCACAGGGGGAAACTACAGTTACAGTCTTTCGATGAATCGTTAAGAGTAGAACAAAAATTATTTTTGTTTTATTACTAAACCAGGTGACGATGTTTGACCGATGAAAATAAAGTAATCCTTCTCGCGAAGCTTTGCCAAAGGCATCCTATAAATCTAGCGACCGAGATCCGATAACTGAGAATTCTTTCTTTGTCGAGATACTTTAATAATTCTGTTACGTTTATTAATAAATCCACCAAAAGCTGATCGACGCGACTCGTGTAAATTGCGAATTTTCTACCGTCAAATTTCAAAGCCGTATTTTACAATTCCAGCGTCGCGTGTCAGACTGTAACACGAATCATTCTTCGCGGGTAATAGTCACGGCCGGAAACGCCCCGATGCGACCACAGCCCATAAACGTTCTAATTAATGTAACTGCGATGAAGGCACGAGGCGTGTGTATCGAATCTTGTGCGATGGGTGCAATGAAACGTGCACAAGACATTCAGGAGGGGGGGATATAAATGTTTGCCGAGCACAAGATCGCTTCTCTGACTATATTTCTACGGTGAACGAACGTCGGAACGTTGTCGATAATTTACACAGACGACAAGCGAAGCTCACAGAGTAATGTATACCATTTAGAATTGGAAATGTAATTTAGAATTAGAATGTAAAAATACTATGTATATATACAAGTAATTAATGTACCAAATTGCTGGTACCTTAGTTTATATTACACGGTTTCTCATCCTCTTTCTTTATGTCTCCATTTCTTTTCTTCTTCTTATGTTTTTCTTAATCGTGGGAGAGCATCTTTACCTCGCCAGTATTATCGGTTGTACTTAAGAACAGCGATGATTGCTCGAAAGAATAACATTGCATTGTAAATTCAGCCGTGACGGCGGCCCGCGTAACAGTATGTATATCGTCTCGCTATGCATCATATACTTTATACATAGAGAACGTCGAATTTTCTTGTTGGCACATAAACGGAAGCAACATATATTCGATGATACGCTTAACGATTCACGATACGCCGTTCGTTTGTATCGATACACGTGATAAATGGTTTCCCCGTACGACGGGCGAGTGATCGGCATCGAGGTCCTGGAAACGAGCCATCGTGGCCAATTTTACGTTGTCGACGGTGTATAATTTACGGATCTAACGGCAAACGAATCGTTGCCGTCGACCGCGTCGCGCGAGAACTTTTTATTCGGCGCGTTTCAGCAGGTTTCTCGAGGCGATCGGTTGTCGTCTGTCCCAAGCGCGAGGATTTCTCGCCGCGGTGATCGATTATCGTGATCGAAGAGTAGCGTTCTGCGAATTGAAAAAGTGTTCGTGTTGCCGAACGTAAAATCGAATCGAAATGTAAAAATCGAGTCGTTTGTGAACATCATAAAAAACGATTTAAAACGGCTCAGTGCTTGTCCAGTCTTCGCCTCTTGTGGTAATGGTAATTTGGAACGGATAAGTTCGTTACGATAAAATTCGTCACGTCACTTTCGGCGATTTCGAGACTCGCGCATGTTCCACCCCGCGACCATGATCCGCGTCGTTCATCGCAGCGCTCCCGCGGGGAGCGAACGACGCGTCGCTTTCGGGTGTCCGGCGAGAATCGTTTATTTTGTTTTCGGTCGGTTTTCTTCTTTCTTTCGTCTCTTTTTTTTTTTCTTTTTCGTTAACGTTATTTTCTTCAAAAATTGGAAAGAACAGAGAAAAAGGAACGAATACGAAGAAGAAACATCAAAAGTGATACGAATACATTTACGAACTATTTACGAAAGCTCTCGATCGTTTCTCCTCTTAATTTGATATAATTCGTTATGCATTTTATTTTCTTCGTGTCTATCTAAGTGTATATGTACATTATATACATGTAAAACGTTTAATTTATCCTTCGTATCTTAATGATTGTATAATTAGGATTGACTATGTCTTAGAATAATCAACAGAATTATTAATTATCGTGTAAAATATGAAATATCGTACTGTTAGATGGTATGTCCATCTCCAAGGTACCATTTTGGACGAATATCGGTCCGTCTAACATGCCTAGCACTTTGATGAGCAAATACTTTGGAGATTACATAATCTAATAATATCAGGTAATATTAAGTATAGATGATTTTTTTTTTCCTTGTTATTAATTACAAATATAAAACATGTATATGTAAATAGAATTCTTAATTATGCGCAAACATGTTCTCTAATTGAGCATACGTGAATTTTTTTTTTTTTTTATTCTTCTTCGTCATCAGTCTAAGCCGAACGGTGCGGCTCCATACACAACAGCAGCGGTTAACAATACACGTTATTATTAATTAATTTTTTTTTCTTTTATTTCTTTAAGCTTTGTAGAGTCTACCGTAACAAATCAGTGTTCCTCCCCGGGCAATGAAATAACGATAGCGCATGCTACGAAAACGTTATTCGTAAAACTTTCAAACGGTTCCCAAGCATAAAACACACATGACAACGACGCGGAAAGTATAAACTCAACGACATCCTTTCGGCGTTTGCCGCGCGCAAGTTTCTACCGTTGGCGCGCGAGAAGAACGAACCACCGTGTTCCGAGAGGGCAACGTCGTCATCCATTTACGAACGACGCGTTATCTACGCGGAATAAACCCTTTGCGCTCTGGATGATCTCTACAAGACGTCTCAGCAGCTCGGTGGATCGGTTTCTCGCGATCGGTCACCTGTCTCTCGGCCGCAAAGGGTTTATCGGTGCACAGCGAACACGGACGTCAGAGGTCGAGTCGGGTTCGTTCTTCTCGCGCGCCAACGGTACCATTCTTTCGTCTTCCCGTCACGCGTGTCCCAGGATATAACAGACTCGATCGGTTCTCGCCTGGATCGACGAACGATCGCCGATCGCGGGAAAACGAAGAAGTGAAAATAGACGGGGATCGATCCTCGGCGCATCGTTTACGCTCGACACACCGATGACAAGCACGATTGCTCGGAATATACGTGCTCGCGCGTCGATTCTCGTACTTCATCTATGTATATATGTTCGCCAGCGCGTGCGAGCGTGCGCGGATATGCGAGAAACGCGATTTCCGTGGCGTATATTCGGAGCAATCCTACTTGCGTCCGTTTTAACCGTTCGCGATCCGGATTCTCCGAGTTTCTGATCGCTCTAGGACCGCGAACGGTTAACTTTTATATCCTGTACGATACGCGAGCCAAATTAGAAGCGGCGACGTGCGTAGATTTCTCAACGTGATTCATCGATGATCGTACACAGAGAACATCGGACGTGAACAGTTTTCCTCTCCTCTAATTAGTTTTGCGTGTGATTCGTATGAAATTAATAGAGATCGGGCGCGTATCGATCGTGATCTTTCCATGGAAATTGAACGAAACTTACACTTGTCGACTGATTCTACGGGTTGTCGTAGTTGCTCGAGGCGATTGCACGCGTCGTTATGTTTTCTACGAGACACTTACAACCCTCTCCCTCCTCCCCCCCCGTGTTTACGATAGGCCAACCACGCGCGCGGTTCTTTTTTTCGTAACGTTTCTTTACTTTTTTTTTTTCAATTCGTCTTTCTTCAAAAATATACGTCGATTGCTTAGGCTTTCGATAAACGGAAAGACGTTGTCTCGTACAACAACTGGTATTACTCTTCGTTCCCTTCCTCATCTTTTCGGATATAATTCGTGGCCTAGCGTAATAATCCTATACAATATTTCATTAATAGCTTAGGTAAAGTGAGACCCTCATATGATCCATTTTTTAATTACTTTTTTTTTTTTCGGGGCTGTGTTTGCATGTGTGTACGTGTTTGTGTGTATTGTGAAACGCTGAGACATATCGCGCTCTATTTACAAGGATAATCAATCTTTAATGGAAATAAATGCAAAAATATATGTATGTATGAACATTTAGTCGAACTACGTTTTTTTTCTTTCTTCCTGTTCTTAACGTTTCTTGTACAACGACCGTTTATGCAAATGCAACTTCTAACTTGGCTGTGCCAGGGAAATAGTTTACTCTTAACTAAACTCATACGCGTATAATTAAACTTATGTACTATTGTCTTTTTTTCTTTTTCGAAGATATCACTACTCCAAGACACTCACTTTTATTTCCTTTCCTATCATTTTCTTTCGTGTTCGTTTGCTTTCCTTTATCGTTCACGTTACTTCCGTATATATAGATTTCGCTGATTATGTTGTTCGTGTGTTATTTCGGTTTTCCCTGATTCTCTATATCGTTTCGTTCACGATATTTATACTTTTTGTTTCGGGTAGGATATATACGTATAAGTGGCTCGAAGCTATCGCTGTTTTAGGAAAATACGTGTAGCGAAATTTATCGTAATAATAATAATAATAATAATAATAATAATAATACTAATAATAATAATAACCTTACGTCAATTAATTGTAAAAACGTTCGTGTTTCGCGGTACAGGAATAAAAAAATCAGGCAGTGAAAGTAGTCGAACTTTCGTCACTTAGAAGAAATAGTCTCTAGTAGTCGGTTAATCGTTAAATCCGTTCGATACCAAACGATTTGTGCGCGTGGCACACGCCATTGTGCGAGAACTGAATGATCGCGTTTGAAACGCTCGATGCATAAACGCGCGAAGAGGCAACGAAAAAAAAAGCTACTTATCAGCTACGTTAGAAAAGTTATCGTTAACCACCGATGGACGATACTCGTATAATATTTGGCAACTTTTTCGTAATATTCAATTACAAAATATCACTAACTGTACCGCGTGTCGCGATAAAAGATTCGAAAACAATTCGCTCGCTAGGAGCGCGCCGATTTTGTTAACCGAGGCAACGTTGTTAGCAAAACGCGACGAAAAGGAAACAAAATCAGCGTTGGACGTCACGTGAGAACAGATCTATAGATGTTCTCCTAACTTTACAGTCACGGTTTCATCGTTTGCATTTGTGCTTGCGTAAACGTATCTATCTCGATAATCAAATCTCTTAAACACTTGGTGGAATCTATCAACGATCGTGCGTTCAGCGAACGGAGACGCTCGCTTCATCGAACACGTGGAATAGAATTGTGAGGTGTACGATGTCCAAAGTGGCGCGAGAGATTTCGTAATGGTGGTTGTACGAACAAATGCAAGCGGTTAAGGGTTAAACTATTCGTAGTATTGACTTTTGCACTCGGCAGTGAAAATGTGTGTGTTTTTTATACGTTTTGTAGAGTAGAATAAAAATTCGACGGTATAAAAAGAGTGAGGTGAATCAACGAGGATTAATCGAACGTTACGAAACGCAAAATCGTTTTGTGCACGTGAATCTGGGATTATTTTTCAGCATTTCTCCTATAAACGAATGGTAGAATAGTTCCTATATTTTGTTGACGATGTATAAGATGTGTGTTATTATTTATGTCATTAAATCCATAATAATAGAAATCGATGTTCGTTTAAGAAACCCAAATAACATCTCATTAATTTGTAAGTAAAACGTCGGACGATAACGTGGCGAACGGAGTGTGCGTATCTTTCGTATCGTGGAGAAATTTTGAATAGAGCGAATACCCGTGCGTGTGTCTCTATTTTGTTATACAAATCCGCCAAAGTGGAGTTTCTAATCTCGAGGTGGCCGAAGCAGCGTCACACTCGCACGTCTCGCGCGTTCCCTAGGGATTTTCTAAACCTTTATCTAAACGTCGCCTATTTTAGTACCTATCGAACTCGTCGAGTTCGTTTCAATTCACCAAGCGTCACGACAGACCGTTCTCTTTCGCGAAACAACTAGCTTCTTTCGCTCGTCGCGGTTACGACGCTTTCTTTCCCCATTTAACAAGTAAGATCCGTTCAATCTAACAGAGAACGCGTCGCGATTAATGAGCAAGAGGGAAAGGGAAGAAGGAAATCAGTCGGATCACTACCGATTACGAACGTCGTCAACTGTTTCCCTGTGTAAAACGATTGTCTCGCTTCCTTCGAATTTCAACCAAGAAGTCCGGCCAATGTCCTGGTAGACCTCTCTCTTTCAACCAATCGCGAACGAAACCATGGACGGTCGTGCGTATTCACGAAACGAATAAAAAAAAAGAATAACAAATCACGGGAACTCGACTTCACGATAACATCGAGAGCAGCATCGTTGATCACCCCGAGTCATCGACGTGTTCGACCGATATCCGTTAGGGCTTCGCTGTTATCGAGATTACTTTCAAAAGAGCGGCCATCGAAGGGTTTCCCTGTCGACGACAGCATCGGTATGTTTGTATATGTGTATATATAAAAAAGAAAAACGAAAATTGGAACCGAGCGTCAGCGGGTTCTCCAATCTCAGTTATTTCGATCTAGAAAGTATCGTGCGTTCCTAATGGATCGTTGATCGTCTTCTTTCTCCTAGCTTAGGTTGTTCAACCATCGGATCACGCGAGTTTGTCTACGGTACAAACTACGAGTAACTTATTCCAAGATAAGAGTAGTAAGGCATAAACGTGATCGTAAAATCCATACTATACCTCTGCGCTCTCGGGGAAACGGAACACCACCTCGCACCGTTCCTCGGCGCGTATCCTTTTTCCCCCCTTTTCCGTTCACGTAGACACATCGTCGAACGTTCCTCCGTTTCACTATGAAGTCGGCACAACGAGGAAAAAAATAAACAACTCATCGTACGCGAACGGAACCGAAAAATCATTGAGCAAGCGGCGAGCGATTCTCCCCGATCGTTCTTCGGTTCGACGCGTGATACGCGAAACGTAAACTACTCCGTAAAAGTTCCGCGGTCGAGGTACATTATATACACGCACACCTTGTCCACGGGGAAACAAACGACAAAAAAAAAAGAAATAAAGAAAAAAAAAAGAAGAACAAAGAAACGAAACGAAACGCTGCATTTCCGGTTCGTAACATCGTACCGCGTGCTTAGTAAAATTACGTTAATATAGCCCGTACGCGTGCGGTACAGGTCTCTCTGGTATTTACATGCTTCTTACTTTCTTTTATGTTCAAGGAGGATATATGTATAAGGTCGTCGGGGGAAACACCCACACGAAACTGTTTCGACGCGGTGGTGTCGTCGACGGCGTCCCTCGCGAGAGATGGAGAACCGATCGTTGAATACGTCGCGAGCGACGCGTGAGGCCGTAGGATCCGTTCGATCACCCACGAGTCGTTGATTAGAGCCGGGTGGTTCTTTCTGTAACGATGATAGTCTCGTCCCTCGGAACGGCGCGGTACTTGCCGCGCACGGTGCTGGGGCCGAAGATGGGTGATCCTCAGACAAGATGGCCATCGATGTCGGAGTAGGCCGGCGTTGGGGTGAATGTCGACAGTGGATGGCCGTGGGCGTGAGGATTTCCGGATACGGAGCGTGCGAAGGTCGTCGGTGGCGGTGGCACGGACGGAGGAATCGGCGATTTCGATCCGGCTGTCATCACGGTCACGTCGGGTGGTGGAACGGGACGCGGCAGGGTCCTGCTGCGCGTCAGGGTGCCCGTTCCGGTCAAGTGACCGGACACGATGTGCCCCGTGGGACTCATCGACGGGTAGTACGATCCCGAACCTGGCTCCACCACTGGAATCGGGCTGTGGTTCGTCTCGTATCCCATGTATCGGCCGTTGTCGATCTCCACGCTGTAGAAGTTCACGTCGTTCGGCGGTGCTGGACTCGGGTTCCCGATGTAACTCGATTTCGAAACTGCAAGTTGGGAAAGTTGCGTCAACGGAGGCTCTTCGTCGCCGCTCGCGAGGGTATTGATTCTGGGTAGAGAAATATAGGGGGCTGGAGGTCGCCGAATATAGTTGGTAAATCGCGTATAGGACGAGTGGCCGAGGTAGCTAAGGGCGAGCTGGACCATACGAATATCCATACGAATATCCTCTATCTCAGGTTCGAGGTAGCTTTATTCTTCTTAGGGTTTGGAGTATGTTAAATCATTCTCGTTACCGGTAAACGCTCTTCACGCATTGTTCAATTTATGAAACCCCGGGGATATAGAATATTGCAAAAGCTTTGCTCATCGTGTTATGCATGTAGAATATTTCATTTGAATTCATTATGTTGGTAAGATATAAATAAAGCTTATTGGAGTTTATTTAGATTGTTTTAATTTCACATTTAATTACGAAATAATAGCCGGTGGCATGAAGTCGCTACTGTGTAAAATTGTCAACAATGTGTCAACGGGGTAATCACGGGTGCTCTACCATCTCTTTTCGTTATATTTATAATAAAATTGCAAAAGTGCACGTACCAGAAAGCGTCCCACTCGCCGTCGTTCGCTGTGGCGGCGAATCCATACTCATGGGTGGTTGAATGTGGTTGCCACGACGACCAAGAGTCCCCTGATGATGTACCTGCATCTCCAAGTTCCCTTTCCCAAAATCTTGCATGGTTTGGTCTATTAAATACGTGCTAGCGGCCGTCTTTCGTCCCTCGTCCTGTCGCGTCACACAGAGAGAAAGGATTACGTTAAACCGGGGCACGTCGCAGACGTTAAACCTGCAACGGATCTACGAGATCGGTCGAAACTCTGATACCAGATATCGGATAAGAATCGAGGAGCTTCGTCCGTTATTCGTAGCGTATCAGTATGAAGCGCGTTACCGGAAGCAACGCTTCGCGTTCACTTTTGTTCGTTAGTCTCGTCATTCTGATACATTACGAGAATTCTCGACGCGTGTACGTGCATGGGAAATAGTTCTAAGCATCCAACCCAAAACCTGCCTACACTTAAGGACACTGTGAGAAACGAAGTGAGATTCCGCTAAGTATAAGAGCGAGAAAAATAAAAGAAAAGTGTTAGAGTCTAGAGGGGCTTGCGTCTAAAAAGGAGTTATGTCTCTGCTACCGGTTAGGCTCCGGAGGAGTTTACGACTGCTATGAAAATCGTAAGTGCGAGGAAAAGGAAAAATCAAAGTATTCGTCGAGAAAAGATACAATTGAAGAGCGTGAAAAAAGGGATCCAAGGGAGGTAAAACGAAACAGGAAAGCGTTAATAAAAGTGGAACGTGTTGCGTTCAGAGTTCGCGTTCGGAACTACTGGTTAGGCTTCGGTAGAGTTCACGGTTGTTATCTAAATCGTGATGCGAAAAAGAGACGATGCGAGAGAGGAGAAGAAATCGAAGTATCCGAGGCTACGGTCGAGCTAAAAGTGCGAAGGGGGGTCCGATACGGACGTAAAACGGAACAGAAAAGTGTTAATAGAACTCAAACCTACCCTCCGGCATTACTTGTTACTAAGAACATACTGACTGATCGCACTGACCACGTAATCGTTAGTGTCGAAGTTAACGTCGCTCTTCTCGTCCGACACCGAACTTAATTCACCGGTCATGGTGTCTCCGTTCACCGTGGATGGTGCGTACATATCAGCTGTCTGCGATTTGTTAATACCTGTGCAAATGAAACAGAAAGAACGATTAGAAACGTGGTGACGTCGCGGCCGATGCCTGTTAGACGCATTACGTTACAGAATTCGCTAGAGGCGAGGCAAACGTGTTTGCCTTGCCCTCGACGTGTTCACTTACGATCTTTATTTCGTTTTCTCATAATGTACCACAACGCGATGATCAGGATATTAATGACAAAAAAGATGAGGGAGGTTGCAGCAAACGTATAGATATAATTCATTGCAAAATCCCCCTTCTCCAAGAGAACGTCCGGCAGGTTCTCAGCGTTATTCGGTCCTGGAGGGATAAGCAGAAAGAAAAATATATGTGACAGTGATTATATTTACCGGAACGTTGGGCCTTCTTTTTCGATTTTAATGTAGCAAAGGCTATGGGCGCAGCAATGAGTAGGCAAACAGAGGCGGAAACAGTGATGATAATGACGATGATGTAGGAAGAATTAATCTCGCTGGATGTCACGTCGGTAGGTGGTGCCTCCCCTGTAAGCCAAGCCAACGCACCCATCACCGAATTGTTATTCATGCAACGGCGGGTCCACAAATGTTAGTTACATTTAGCACGGCGAATCGATAGTTAAACGCACTCGCGCGACATTTCATTAGCGCATCTAAGTCCATCAGCAATGGTAATCTTTCGCTTGAATCCGTGATTAGGCACACAAATGACGCCCGACGTACGCGATTGCGCTCGGAATTTAGGGGGTGTTCCCTTTATTGGCACGACAAACGATATTACCAGCTCGATGTTAACAAACCACTTTCGCGTTAACACGTTAGGCGCCACGCCGATCTTTAAGAAGGTCATGGTTCGAGAAAAATGATTTTCATCCGTTACTACGAATGGAACAATAGAATTCTCGACTGTTAGTTTAATGTAAAATGGTCGCGTATAGGTCTTGCATTTAAAGCGTTACGTTGGACTCGAAGAGCTAAAACGAGATTAGAGAATACTAAGGGTTATATTTAAGGGTGGAATATCAAGAGAATCAACAAATGTATTCCACTAATTCCGTTGCGACACCTCGCGTCGAACTTGACACCTTAAGCGCAAGAATTCCTTTCGAAATGCTCAATGTTTCACTACGAGTCTACGGAAGATATTAGTCGACATTAACTACTGGTACAAAACGAAGCCACGAATTAGCTACATACGATCGACAACATGTCCCCCTACTAACAGATACTACACATTTAAATGCATGGTTTCCACGCGTGATTGACAACACGCGGGTACGCACGATGCGAAAGGTATTTTTGGTAATTGAAGCGATTACATGATCTCGCATCGAATTGTTAGTAAAGGAGTACCGTTGTCACGACAACGATTCGTTAAGACTGTTAGCATTGCGGATGGTAATCCAAATGGCGAGGTACTATTCGCTCTAAGAAGCAATAATTACGGCAGAGCGTGAACACTATAAAATTTCGATGACTTACGTAGCGTCTGAACTTTCACGATGTCGGGTTGAAAGCCACTGTCTCCCTTCTCGTTAATGGCTTTCACGCTGAACACATAGTAAGTCCCCAGGGAAAGTCCGGTTATCGTGGTTTTATATTCTCCCGGGGAAACGTCTAGATAGTGGTATCGATCCTCGTAGTCGAGCGCCTCGCGCCAACGTATTTGGTAGGACGTCGGTAAGCCACCGTCGAATGCCCTCTTCCACGTCAATGTGACCGAGTCGTGGGTCACGTTATAAACCTCCAGATCGGTGGGTTTGTCCGGCGGTGACGTGACGTCCAAGTGTATGATATCCGTCGACTGTCCCATTTTGTTCATCGCACGGCATTCGTATTTCCCGTAGTCGGTGGACGTTACGCGGAAAATGGTCAGCGTCGACTCGGAAAATAGTTCGCTCAGCTGGAAAAACAGTGATTCTGATAAGTAACCACGCGCCATACCGAAATTATACAGAGTTGCCGTCGTTATTCAGGGTTGTCAAAAAGTTACATTAACACGTTGGTCGCCACGTCACCCAGAAATGGGTGACAGGACTGGAACTTGGTTGAGAGGAGTGGCGTTGTGTGTATGGATGGCGAGAGTGGTGAGTGTTAAAAGCGATTGAAGTAATAAAAAAAGGGGTAGGTATACACACAGAGTAAAAGAATTAGGCAGGGTATTAGGGGGAGAGTAGGGATAAGTAAAGATGAGGTGGAATATAAAGAAATAGGGGTGTTAGGACTGAAATCCTGCGGGTGACAGGACTGTTAAGGACCATTAAGGAACTAAACAAATTAATTTCGAAGCCGAGGCGATGAATTTGGCGAGGTTGCAAAAATGAAATACTAGAACCAGTGTTAAATTATCCAATCTTCGACAGCCTGGAGGCGACGTTTTAACTCTGTAGAAATTGTCACGAGTTTTAGTCCGGCAGCCAACGTGTTAATTCCACGAAAATATGAAAATTAACCACCGTTCTCGAGTTCACCACGTAACGTTGACGATATTCGGTACGACTTACATCCGTGTGCGTGACGCTGTACTTGTGTTCCGTAACATTCGGCAACAAAGTCTTCCCGTTGAATGTCCAAGCGAATCTGGGCAACGGGGAGCCTCTCGCTTTGCAAAACAGCTGCACGTTTATCCCTTTGTTCGCCGCCGCTCTTCTCGTCAAAGGTGTGTTCATCATTTGCGGCTTGACTGTAACGAAGCAGTAATTTATCAAACGCGTCCGCGTGAAATGTCTGTTGTTTCTCGCTATTTACGTCGGAATCGCATTGTTTCCGGCTCGAACGCGCTTAAAGAAACCGTGTCGGTTTAAATCGGCGTACGATACATACAGTTCGTAACGAAGAGAATGGGCTCGGAGGTAACGTTGCCGATCCCGTTGTTGGCTTTGCACTGGTACTCCCCGACGTCTTCCTGATCGGGATTTTCGATGTGCAGATAAGAAGTTTTGTTGATAAAAGAGGTGGAATAGCGCCCGGAGAGCTCCGAGTTCGAGCCAACTTTCTGCCACGTGACGTACTCGTCTCCTATGGGGCTACCGTCCACCTCGCAGAACAATTTAGCTTCGATTCCTGGAGGATACACTATCCCGGAAGCCGAGGTACGTTTAATTTTTGCCGAGTCTGGAATGCATACGGTACAAGATCAAATATTGAGTATCTTGCTATTGTTACGTAGCAATCTGGAAATGCAAATTGACACAGCGAGAAGTAGCAAAGACGAAGGTTGGTAGGAAAGACGAATGCTTCCAGGAACTTGTACTTTTTTTCTTCTTACAAACTGTAGGGAAATCATGGAAAGCAGGGGTTGCGTCTACTTACATTGGACAGTTAGATTTAATTGGTAGAAAGTCGTTCCTTCTTCGTTGGTCGCTTCGCAGATGTAGGTTCCAGCGTCGTGGCGATCCAGCTTGGTGATGTTCAACATAGGCCCGCGAACGGATATTCTTCTGCTGCTGCTCACCAATGGCAAACCGTCCCTGGTCCATGTGTACTTTATGTCGTTGGGATTGGCCATGGCGGAGACGGAAATCACGAAAGGTTCGCCCTCCATTCCGATCAACTCGTGAGGCTCTATCGACGAGAATATCGGCTTGTCTGCGGATGGAATTTAATTTTTGCAATTTTCTTTCAATCGTTCGATTTATAAAATAATTCTTAGTATACGATAGTGCATTAACGCGATTCTATTCAGACCTTTCAGTTGGAATTACGGAATTATTTTCGAGTAATTTGGTATCCTCCGGGTGTAACGAGAATTCACTGTCGCGAGTATCATCGATATTAGTTTACTTACACAGCACATCCAGAGTCGTGGCATCGTGAATCGACCTTTCCATTTGATTATTTCTCGCTTGGCAAGTGTACACCTCCCCGTTCATGTCTTCGGTGACGTCCATCGCGAGCTCCACGAACGACAGATATCCACCGTGCAAGCCAGGCTTGGTGCCATTTTTGGTACCCTGGACAGGTATGCCGCCTTTCCACCAAGACATCTCCGCTGCCGGGTTGCTGCTGCTCGACTCGCAGATGATGCGTCCTTCTTGGCCCGCGTGTAGGTCCTGAGGATCGCGCGAGATCTTCACTTTGTCCGGTGGGACTGAAACAGGAAAAGGTCATTTGCGAGTCATCGAGAAATTCTTACGAGAGACTTTCGAAGTTGTTGAAAGTAGTCGAGGACAAACTTTAGGGGCGCGTACCAATCAAACAATTAAACCAATTAAACAAACCTTCGACGACCGCGATTCATTTTGACGGAATATCGTCGTCTTGACGATAATTGCGGGAGAAAGAAGCTGGAAATTCCTGCAGGTACGAGAGTAACAGATCCGATAAGGAGCCCTAATTACGCGGTACAGAAATCTCCGTTTCTGCGGTCAATTATATCTTTCTACCTCTAATTTCTCAATCTTTCTATGGTAACCAGTTATCGAGTACGGATTTCAGATAAATAAATTTTATTTATACGAAAATGTTTCCGAATCTTGATAGGTGGTAGTAAAGTTTTGCCCCGACTGTTTTCAAGAACTCGTACGTATTCGATCGTGTCTTACAGTTGACTTTCAAGACGAGGACTTTGATCAAAGGATATTTGGTAGCAGAGTTCATTCCTTCGCATCGTATGTGAGCGTTATTGTCCGACGCGTTCACGAGCATCGTCAGCTCACTGGACACTGCGTGATCTCTCGTTCTGGTAGTTCCAGGTACCTGTAGCAAGGGATACATCCATAAATAAATACACCTGCTCTTCCTCATCTTCCAAGAGTACATCGAAAAAGAATCACGCTACGAGACCTTAACTACCGATAACTTAAATATTAGCTTGTCCAAAAAATTCGTTCAGTGATGGTTGTCTCTCTTCAGTTCGGATCATTATGAACTCGACGAGGACTTGTGCAAATATGAAATTATAATTTGAGAAAAATCGCTGTTTCGGCCAACCCGATAGCTTCTCCCAAGGGTAAGCACACCTTTAAACGACCCCAACGCGGACATCCTTTCACCCACCTTTCTGTCGTTCTTGTACCAAGTCAAAGTAGCCAGCGGATTTCCCGAAATAGCGGTGCACATGAGTCGCAGGACCGTGCCAGCGTCTATCGTCGACCCCTCCTCGTAGCCACTGATGCTGAGCTTCGACGGTGGGTCTGCGCACGATAAAACACGTCAAGTGCTACTCTCGAACCTAATTTCGAGCGACACCGTTCCATTCGACGACGGTAAAACCGTCTGGGCGAAAATACTTAATTCCCCCCGAACGGAGGGGTACAAAGCACCGGAGAACAAGCGTAGCCGGATCGAAGCAGAATTAATTTTGCCGCGAGTTTGCGTTACATCAGGAAACAGGGGAAGGCGGGGGCATCGTAGTTAGAGCGAAGCCAAATTCACGGAACCAGGATAAACCGACAAGACACGGAACGGTGCAAAGTCTGAGCTTGCTCGGGATTAGTTTCATATTAATCCCGTAACTAGGTCCGGATTGCGCGGGGATTAGGTTTACATCGCATTCATTCGGTTAATTGCCCATCGTGTACTCACAAATCACGTTTATGGTGTGCGTTTTGACGACGTTCTCCGTGAGCTTGACGTTCGTCGCGTCGCATATCACCACGATGCTGCGGCTGGTGCGATTAATGTTGAACGTCACGTTGGACATGGTGATCCATCCTCCCTGAGGCGCGCGCTCGGTCCTCGAGGCGTTACTTTCTATATTGTGACCGTCCACCGTCCACTTTATGTCCGCCGGCGGGTTCGAGTTCTCCGTCGTGCAAGTGATCACCACTTGCTCGTCGGCCTTCGCCTCCGTGGGACCGGTGATCGTCACACCCAGCGGCGCGACTGGAAACGATTTACCAATTCGTTACGAACGATGGATACTTGAACGATGAGCTCGATACTTACAGAGGACGGTGAGGTCGACGTGGACCTTCATGGGCTCGACGCTCATAATGTTGGAGACCTCGCACCTGTATCTGGCATTGTTATCTTGCGCTTTCGCGATGATGGACAACACGCTCTCGGAGAAGCTGCCCTCGGTGCGATACACGGTCGTGACCTGCTCGTTGTTTCTGTACCAGATGATCTGAGCAGGCGGATTTCCGCCTCGCGATCGGCAGGTTAGCTCCAGCTGCTGGCCGCGTTTCACGGTCTCGCCTTCCGTGTATCCCTCGATGTAAGGCATACCGGGCAGGTCTGAAAATTATTCAATCGAGCGTCGAGTCCCTGAAACCTTCCTCTTTCAATGGAGAAAGTTTCTTAATAGAAGTTCGCGGGAAGGGGAGGAGCGAGAAACAGAACAGGAACGATAAATACGCGAGCAAAGGTTTCATCTGTGACGACCGATCAACGCAGCTCGACTTGGATAATCAGCTAAAAGAGTAGGCTGCGATCGTTCTGATAAAACGTAATTTTTTGGCGGTGAGAGAGGTTGTAGCTCTCCTCGAGCCAATCGGCAAATTAGAAGATACGAGTTGTAGGATTGGAAAGAATCGTAGAGTCTAATAATCGGAGTCCTCTATCGCTGTTTGAGATTTAAGGTAACGATCACTCGAAAACATCGGTAATTGAAGCGGTGGGTATTTAATCGAAAAGAAATTGTTTCGGATGGAAGTAGAAGTATATAGATTCGATAAAGACGAAATAAGATCTTACAAAACACGGAAAGTTTGATGGTGGCCCTTAAAGGCATGTCGATCGGTATGGCGGGATGGTTGGCCTCGCAGGTGTAGTCCATGTCGTTGTCATCCGCGGTGGGAACGATGACGATGGACCCATGGGTGTCGTATTTGAGCAATTCCTTCTTACTTTCGCCAGGCTTCTGCAGTTCTTTGTCTGAAACATCGAGAAACGTGCGGTAATTTCGCAAAATGTCCGTAAACAATGGCAATCGGCGAAAATTGATCCTTTCGAAACGCCAGATTACAATAACCCCTTAATTCTGTTCCATTTGCTTCGGCCAGAATTCCACGCCAAATCCTCATAATTCATTTCGCATCAACGATCCGTCTAAACCTGCAATCCGTGCAACACGGCTCGCAATGTGGAGTTTAATTAATCCGGCGAGAATTTTAATTGTGCATATTCGTCGCGGCACGGTGGAAATTCGCGAGGTCTATGCGCGGTGAAATGCTTCTTAAAAATTCAAAATTCGCGATGCGAAAGCGTAATATCTCAACTGTCGGATCTCCTTTGACGGATTCGGAAAAGAGAGAAAAATTAATTTACTATCGGTAACGTTTCCAGAATACGTTTGACGACTACAGAGAACTATGTCGCGAACGATTGGTCGAAACGTCACGCGTACGTAAAAGTCTTCGCTTTAGGGTTGTCTGTATTTTTAAACAGGGCTTGTTCTATAAAATGTCCGAAACGTTCTAGTTTTCCCGCGGTCAGACTAGAATAACTCCTTGAAAGGATGGAACTTATCGCGCGGGTGTTGGAACCAAAATGGAATTGGACCCGAAACGGTATCGTCGTAAATGAAAACGATGCGAACCGATCCCACGAATTCGGCTATCAATTTTGGCTGCTTTTTGCAGCTTGCAACCGCGTTCGTATTTCCGATTAATAACGCCGGTAACTGACATCGTTGCTGAACTCGCGAATTTCTGAAATGAAATAAAGAGCCATCGCTACTTCGGTTAAAAGCCTGTCCAGTCCTGTTTGACGATGATTTAACAACTTAACAGTGTCGGCCCCGCCGACGCTTTATTCGCCAACGATCGAGAGTGCGACCTAAATAAATATCAGCGAAACACCGTGATGTAACGGCCGTCGAACTTCTTTAAAATAAAATTCACGGTTTATCGGGTGAAGCACTGCTTCTCGGAATTTAGTCGAAACGAAAATTTACGATCGATCCTCCGGTGTGGAAGCAATTCTGGTAGATATTAAACGCAAATATAAATTTTTATAAATCGTTATAAATTTTCCAGAAACCTTGTTACAAGTACCAGTACATTCTTTCCCGGTCGGTTAATTAATCGATTACTGGGAGCAAACGGAATTCTCATACGAGTTTGTTACTCCGGTTTGAGGACGGATAACAAAATTGCTTGGTTAATTACGGATCAACAAAGGGAACCAAGAGACAAGGCGGAGGCAATCAGCGAGGAGCTCCTATTGACTTAGAAAACGATCACCAACGGAATTCGGTGCTCGGGAACGTGTGCGAACGGCAGGCGAAGCTGCGTGTGCACAGCTAGAAGTAGACTAACTCGCGAAACTTAGTTGTAAACTAGTCGTAAGCCACCGAAATTTTGCCTCCACCGGCGAAATCCGATTCGCGGATGGCCGGGACGCGTGAACGTGCCATTCGAATCTGTCTGTTTTGTTTTCGAAAAACCAAGAAATTCTGCGTTCCGGAAGAGAGCGTTATTTTGAACACGGGATAAATATCAGACGTCATCGGGAAGTGAAATTGAAAGATGAAAAAGCGGCACTCTGGGTCCGAGACAGTGACTCTTTGAATACAGTAAATAGACATCCAACGAGAATGGAATACTAATGTTCACTTGTAAAACAATTCCGAGATTACAAGATTTTTACGTTTCGCCGCGTTACTGCTGCGAAACCGACGGTCTGATTTATTAACAAGAGGAATTAAACGAGGCGGACGGCTGAGAACGTTATTATACGTGTAGCGGGGGGAATTATTTCATCTCGCCAAAATGGAAAATAATTTTCCCGAGAAGACAATTGGCCGGACGCGGAATGTCTGCCCGACGGGCGGCTCGTCGGCTGTCGCGGCTAGGGGAATGCGAAAATTTCTTGAAAAAATAAAAGTCAACCGTGATAAAGTAAATAGAGCCCGAAAAAATAGAAATAGCGTTTGTTTCCCGTGCTCCTATTCGATCGAAAAAACGGAATTGAAATTCGTCCGACGAATATTTCCAAGTCTCGCGAGGGCTTCCCGACGAAACTAGCAACGCGAAAATTCGAATTCCATCGAAGTAATTTGAATGTTAAAAATATTATTTTCTTTCTAAATCGATATCGATGCAATTACTATCCATAGGCCCATACGCCATAAGTAACGGTAATTAATGTAGCATTTATTCAACAAATTGAAGTAAGTAGTAAGTTCAATAATAAATCTAACAAAAAAAAAAAAAAAAAAAAAAATAGCAAACGTACGATACTAGCCAGTACGAATAAATCCTGTAACGATACAATCTAAAAGGTTAGCGTTTTTAGTATTTCCATCGGCCACGGACGAGGAGTCCTTTGAGGATCTCAACACTTTGTCGCTGAGACGCTCCAGGAGAAGATGTTCGAAAAATTCGTCCGCGAGCATGCAAATATCTTGAAAACCGCGCGCTGAGAAACGCACGGAGAGGAAATCGTGAAAGTTTTCGAACAGGCGAGGAGCTTCCAGCGTTCCACAAAAGCAACCATTCCGTTGAAAGATGTAACAAGTGGAAAAAGGGGGGAGGTAGGAAACGATGACATGGATCCACGGGCCCGCCGGACACGTTCGTATTCTTTGATAAATCCGGCAAAGCAAGTGGTCACTTTGACAAAAAACGTCCGAGGAAGTCGAAAAGGAGTTTAAACGCTGCTTCAAAGCTGGGATCCAGCCGCGACCTCAATTTCGTTCAGACTTTTGTTCTGCTTGGATCTTGTCGACTTGTATTTATTATATAACGGAGAATTCCCGAAACCGGGTTACCCCCATTCTCTCCCAAATATCTCAACTTTTCAACTTCAAACGCGAATATCACGTGTACAAATGTACAATTTCAATTTCTAAATTATAAATTAAAATAACAGCTTATACCGTGATTGGGTTACTTTTACTGAAATTACTCTTTATATGCATTAAAAAAATTTGTTTAAATTAAAAGATAGATTCGATGTTTCAAAATAAATGTTTCGTTATAAATACTGTACAGACAGACTGTATATATCCAATTAAAAAATGTAGATTCTGTGAAAATTTGTACCAATAAAATATTTACTTTATTATTCGACGGCTTCGTATTATTCCACGAGAAACCTTTCGCACGATTCAGTGGATCATTCCACGCGTCGCTTCGAACGTCTCTGGTAAAAGGCTTCGTGCCGCTTTTCCTTCCTCTCCGGGATGTCAAATCATTTTTCCGCGCGCGTTAATATTTAAACGCTGCCCTATTCTCCTCTGCAGTGTTTTTTGAAAGCACACTAGAGAATAACTTAATAGAGTGTCTTAGTTGCTCCATTATATCCATTCCAACAATGCACTTCCCTCCGCGTTCGTCCCATATTCCCTTCTTTTCGTGCTCCTTCAACATGGTTAACGTTTCATGATCTCCAGGGTCGTAACTACGGTTTGCAGTACTTGTTTCAGTAGCTTGAAAGTTTGATCTATGGCCGTACAGGCTGCGCGAAGATTTTTCGTCCGTAATTCGGGTCCGTATGCTTCGTTAAAGATGCTCTTGCCCTGGATCCTATTAATTGCAACTTGGGTCTTCGGTTTCCTCTCTTGGCGCGTTTAAATATTATTTTCTGATTTTCAAAGCAACGTTCCATTTTCGTAAAAGAGCGGGTATTTTGATTGTCGGCGATAACTAGTACCCTGTTTAAAGTTAAACAAAGTTTAACGTTGCCGTACTTTTCAGTTTGAGGTAGCTAGCGAGGCAATTTTAAACGTGCAAAGGGAAGAAATAGAAACGTCGGTACAGAAATTAATTCTTTTGCCTTTTGTTCAGTGTTCGTGACGTACGCGAGTGCGGATGAACGTAACTTCGTTTTCTTTTAAATTCTCGTTTCTGCGACTATTCAGAATCTGCGCGTACATTTTTTACCGAATGTTAAACGAGCAATTTAAAAACGTTAACCGAAAAAGTTGCATGCATTCGAATGGTCGGTTTTCTTTTGGATACAATAATAAACCTCAAACTTTTTAATCGACGAATATCGTTAATTTTTCACAATTTACTAGTTTATAGGAAAATGTTACGAGTACCAAGTCGAGGATTATCGGGGAATTAGCTACTCATGATCCTCTAGTGGTTCAACCAAGGATCCCAGAGCCACTGGTGATCTAATTAGGGAGTCATGCCACTTTAGTAATCCAAATGGCAGTCCATGATTCTATCGGTAATCCAATTAAGACATTCATGACCCTTTAGTAATTCAATAGATCAGCTACGATTACGTCGAGGCGTATAGCGTGATTAGGCAATCTTTTTAAATATTCTCACTCGTAGATCCACCAAGTAATTAGCTATCCACGATCCCCTGGCGATTCAATTAGGGATCCCAGATCCGTCAATAGTACAAGAGACTCCACGGCTCTCTAGCGATCAAATCCCAAGTAGCTATCTACTATGACTCCGTAGTAATCCAATCCAAGTAGCTTTCCACTGTGACTCTGCGGTAATCCAATCCAAGTAGCCATCATCTCCGATTCTGTAGCAGTCTAACCGAGATACTCGCGACACTCAAACGATCCAACAAGGTATCCACGATCGGTAAGCAACTCCTTCGTGGTATTGATTCCGCCACGGACTTAGCGGTTCATGAATTCAGTTATCGAGCAGCCGTCGATTATCATACATTATTCAATTCTCGTTACAAGTCGCCATCCGATCCGGGAATGGCTCGATGGAATTGCAGCGAAGCGGCGAACTGCGTGCTCCGTATCGTCGATGGTTCTCGTACCAGTTGGCGAAGCCACTTACCGAGCTTTTTGTCTCCGCCAATTTCCCTCAAGTATTTGGAAACTGTCGCGGCGTTTGGGCCAACTCACGCCTCGAGTTCCCCGACAGTTTGACACGAATCTCCTTCGAGTAGCGTTTTCAAACGTTTCGTGGCCACGAAATTGAGGCGATTAGAAACGAATTTCGAACATAGCCGACGAACCGAGCTGGTCGTTAGGTCGAGCGTTTACCATTTAGTTCGAGCGGCGTTGCTATAGGTGGGAAGACCGTTTTCTTAAAAAAATATTTCCTTCGAAGTACTTCCTCGAATTTCCTGATATACTGTAATTAGAGCGACGCGTAAATGATACATTTCTGGAAGTGCGTACCTCTCGGTAACGTTTCCGTGCGGTTCGATGTCTGAAGCGTTCAGAACGAAGAGATAAACAGATCTTTCGGGTCGACTAAGCCGTCAGACCGGGATTTAAATAAAGATAACGAGCGGATCGGATCGCTCTGTTTCATATTCATTAATTATTATACACAATCGTCGGGGGGAGGGGTTAACGATGCGGTCTTTGCTCGGTCAAACAATTACCAGCCTTCTTTTTCCACCGGCGTCCCCTGCCTATTACTTCTGCTTCCGCCGCACTCGTCTTTTATAACATTTCCCTCTCCGGGCGATGCTTCGCCTTTGTCTCGAAGCTCGCGCTTCGTACGGGATCGATAGTGCTCGGGGTGGACCCGATTTTACTTCCGAAGATTCCTCCTTCGTCTCTTCGGCGAAAACCGAGGGCGCGTCTTACCTCTCGTTTCTTTTGTTTCGCCTCGCCTTCGAGTAGAATTGTTGTTCCAACGTACGACGACATCGCCCGGAATCAAGGGGGACTTTAATTGTCGGTAAAAATGGATTAAGGGTGGAATTAGGTTCGCGGAGGTCCCGTTGAATCGACGCCCGGAATCCACTTTAACCGTTGCTTTTGTGCCTGATCGATTGACCGATGCTCCACAGGATTAACGCGAAAGAATTTTTAATTCGAGAGGGTGGCGCTCTTCGTTAACCCCTCCACCCCCCCCCCCGCGCCATTTTATTCTACTCGAAGTTAATGTGTCGGAGGTTAGATCAAACGATGGATTCCTTCGCGAGAAATTAACGGGTACGAGTGCGCCACGGCGGCGAGTACTACTCGACAGAATGAAAAAAAAAAATACGAAGAATCGCGAACGCAGAACGAGATGCTCGGTTGAATTTGATTAACGAGAATCGGTTGATTCCCATTGGCTCCCACGCCGGTAATTAAATTACTTTGTGATCCACGAGTAAACAAAGATTAATCATATCTCGAGGAGATTGTACGAGGGTGGGACTTGATTTCGGCAAGAAAACTCATTCGTCTCGTTCCTGTTCCCACCTCCCCCGGTGTCAATTATTTCTACTCGATTTATCTTGTCGAGTCTCGAATTTTGCCGGGGTTTGTATTTCGTTGGGACTGTCTCGAGATTTTCGTATCGAAGCCTTTTCTCGGCTACCTTGTAACTGTACGATTCGCGACTCGCGATTTTCTCACGTGAACTCGAAAAGCATCCATTTCGTTTCAAAAAATAAATTACGACGAAGCGGATGCCATGTAAATATAACGTCAGGAAACATTATTATATCGATGATAGAACAAGGAATATTTTTTTTTTTTTTTTAATGATTACAAAACTGCCGGATCGAATTCTAATTACGATAATCGCGGAAAGTTAAGTTTTATAGTTAGCAACGTTCGGGCGCGGACTGAAAAATGTTTCTAATATATCTACGTGTGCAAATACGTTTTCGGGACAGAGGTCAATATAAATCGTCTTCGAGAGCCCCGACGTCGACTCTTATCGCGAAGATAAGAAGTTCGAGAGCCGCTTGATGATTCTTCGTCAATTTTAAGGGGTGGAACGCTGAACGATGAGTTTACTTACCACCCTCGATGGAGATCGGCGTAATCACCGTGTCACCCCCTTTGATTTGCACGTTTCCGCGATACCAGACGATCGATGCAGCCGGTTTCGCCGATCGAACGACGCACTCTAAGCGCCGCGATTCGCCAACCTTCACCTCGATCTTCCTCCTGTTAGGGTGGTTGCTGATCTCCACTTTCTGCGGTGGCGCTGTAACAAAAGAAAAGAAATCAGGTGAACTTTCGGTCCGATTCTTGCTCTTCGAAGAATGTAACGAAGTGATTCTTCCACGAGTTATTCCGTTAATTCTTTTTAAGAACTTGTTCGTTGTGTTTCGCCTGCGCGTGCTCACGGTAATCGATGCTTTCGCGTTATCGAACGAGTGCACGGTAACTTTTTTTTTTTTTCATCGCATTGCATTATTAATAGTCGTTCCAGATATTCACGCGAACAAAAGTGCGCTATATATAGGTTAATTAATTCCTTTTGCGCTAGCGCAGCCAAGAAGATTAACAGCAGCCACTTTCGCATATTTCAGAGATTTACCTCAAATCGGCCGATACTTTAACCATCATAAAGATCATAAAGGAATTCGAAGCGAATAGTTCGACTAATTAAAATCCATAACTCTTGCACTATCCATCGGTATGAAACGTTTATTTTTCATAAGGTGCTCGCTGGATTTCCAGCCCTACGTCAAACTTTCTCTATTCCTTGTTACTCGCCGCAGCTCTCTCGCACCGTGATCTTTTTATCTTTGAGAGGTGACCCAAATACATTCTCTAAAGTTCGTCACGCGTGCGATCAAGGCATCCCTCTTCGTCCGAGGAACCCTCCCTTCGACTCGAAATATTTTTCGTTTCTCTTCGACGCGGCCAAGGCTCGGCTGTACGTCATTGTTACGCTCGGTATATTGTTCCAGGAATATTTTCAACCCCCGATACGCTTCTCTGCTCGCGAACAGCCCTTTCGGATGCATAGCCCCAGCGACCGATACGCGCCAGGGACTGGGCTGGCAGCGAGGAGTTCTCAAAATTCGCGTAACGTCAGCTGCTGGTGGGGCAGGGGAGAAGGGAGCACGAAACGATCTTGCAGGAAAAAAGGGGGAGAAAAAGGAAAACACAAACGCATTGGCCGGGATGCTCCGTGGGTAACGGTTATTTGCCACTTCATTTGGCCCGATGCAACGTGCTCTCGATCGGTTCGGCGGCATGGCGCATCGTTGAAGAAGAGTCTTTCCATCTAGGGAAGCCCCGGCTATCGATATCGGAAAATACGTTTTCGACCAACAGCCGCTGGCCCAGGCTGGAGTATACAGCGGCTGGGAGTACCTCTTGATTTGCGAGTTACTCTCCATGGAATTCTTCATGCGCGCACCGTTCCGCAACGGATTACGGGGGAGGGGATAGGGGAATTAACCCTGGACCGTGATATAACAGGAGTGCACTTTCGCCTGCTAGTTCATCTGTTGCAATTCGACGGGAACACCAACTTCGCCGATCGGGGGGGAGGACGTTTCGCTCCTTTTCATCCGACTTTGCTGCCGTTGGCTTCGTTTCGTTCAAATTCCTAGAGGATGCTAGGAGCCGATAGAGGAATCATTTGCTCGGAACGAAGAAGAAGAATCCGACGTCTATTAACGTTTCGATTCTTTGCTTTTAATTCTAAAAAAGTACAAGGATCAAATGTACGACGATCACCGAACGAATTCGTTTCTTTCTTTCGATATTCGAGCAATCGCGATTTAAATTAGTATCGTACCCGGTTGGGAGCGCAGTCTCGCGAGGAGAAGCAAGATGGAGCGCGGAGATAGCGCTGTAGCGTCTGTGGAGGAGAAATTAGGCGAGGGAATAGAGGGAGAAATTAGGCGAGTAGAAAGACGCTCGGCGTTTAAGTGGGGAGCGCACGCTGACACAGGAAACGGTAAACACGGTTTAGTAATGCTGTTATCGCGGGTGGACAGCAAAGGGAAATATTGCACCTATTACTCGCCGAATACCTTTGCCACGGCCGGGGGCGTAATTCCAGCAGAGAGAATGCTCCGCTGGGTTCTTTCTTTCGGCGAAACGTAGCCCGGACCATTCGTCCACGTTCGTTTTTATCTGGCGAAATTGTCGGTTCTCTCGAGCGTGTAGATTAGGGGAATCGAGGGGAAAAAGCAAACCGGGGGAATCTTTATTTCTCCTCGTGGTTTCCTTCCTAGGACCGCTACACGCGTTTTTCTGGACCGAGAGATGTACATCGTCGACCTTGCCGTTATCAATGCCCCACCCCCCCCTCCCCTCCCCACCCTCGCTAGGCTCTCGGCGAGGAATTAGAACTTTAATGTCATCAATTTTTGCGAGTCGACTCGCGGCGGAGAAAGTCGTTATTTAGGAGCGAAAGAAAGTTTTGGGTAATTCGAACGAGGTAGGCAAATAAAGGGAGAAATTTGTGATAAGATTATCCAATGTAGCTGGCCATATTGATCTGGTACAATATGTTTTTATCTATTTCGTTTTCTTCTGGAAGTAAGCGTGCTTCGTGTTTTCGTTTTATTTGCTTTAACTCTTTGTAATTAATTGTACTTGAGATGGAAATCGAAGTCCTGTTTGGAATATATTCTCTCGAATTTGTCGAACTGCAATCGTTAATTCAAACGTGTGTTCTCGTTGAAGAACACAAATAGCGAATTAATAAGTATTATTTATTTTGGTACGTATAGGGAATATCCCAATGCAAACACGAATAGTGCCAGGTCATTTCGATAATTGGATTTCTATTTGTACATGGTGTTTCTGAATGGGTGAGATATATACGAGGCGATTCTACGTGTAAAAATACGTGAAAAATGTACAACACCGTTTATTTGTACGATGGTTCGTTTCCAGGCAGATCGAGTTAGAAGCCACGTCTGACCATTACTCGGTATTTCTATGAAATGATATTATTTATCTTCTTATCTGATACATAACGTCATCTAATTATGCATGTTCGAGGTCCACAAGTGCCAGCGCAAGTGAAAGTAGCGAGCATTGGTCAGACGGGGTAGCCAAAACCGTATTGAACCGCACCGGTAAGGGACGAACTTTCGTCGAAGAGTAAAGACTTAATTTCTTCTTCGAAATTTACAATTTCCACAGGGACAGTTGGAGAAAATAAATGGACATCGTAAAGATTAAAGCATCGAGCGGCTAATCCCGAAAAATGAATGAAACAAACACACGTGCACACCTCGGCACTGGAAGGAGAATAATTTCGAGCAAAATTGCGATGCGTCGCAGATTGGCCCTAGGGTCTAGACGCAACGCGGATGAAGCAATTCGCATTCCTTCCTCCCGGAAGTCACCCCTGCGCTCGTTATACCGTCCCCTCGCAACCCCTTTCCAACGTTCCCCTCGTATCAGACGCAGCAAAATTGAACGCGATTTCGTGGCGCGTGTCGCGCGGAGAAGCGCCTATTTTACATTTTCTAGAACAGTGAGCTGGAAGTCCAGCAATATCGTCGGATCGTGGGATTGCAGCGACGTCGACGGAACGCTGGAACAGAAACGACGCAAGGGCGAGGGGAGGATACCAGGTTGGATTCACGCGTTGCGTTCCAGGGATTGGAGAATGCGCGAAGAACGGGACGACGCGGCGGGGGTGTGTGCGACGAGGGTTGGAGAGTTGTTTCAGGGTTTAGCGATAATTGAGTGAGCGAATGCTGTATCGCCGCTGGGACTTCGAACAGGCGTCGAGTGTACAAAATGTGTCTGAAAAGTTCTTCCACTGTTCCAATCGCGGCGACGCACGTCGAATCGTTTCCGAGAGAAGAAACGACTCCACAATGGCCGATTTTAACAATCCAAGTGGACAACGAAGGGGACGCTTCCTCAGGGAAAAAGACAGACATCCATTTAATTCTGAATGTAGACGTTTCTGGTAGACGTGGACGTTGTATCGAGTTCGTACGTAGGTGTACATACGGTTGTTCGGAAAAGTAGATTCCCATCCTGTATGTATAATTCATTTTTTATAATTCTAGCTGGGAACACGAGGACTGGACAAATTTCGAGAACCAAAGAGTAATTTCCTCTCTAGAATTTTCAGAAATAGTTTACAACGATAGTTTCAATTGCAAGTGAAAATACTACGAGTACCTTTCCTCGACGGAGCGTACGAATTTGATGTGTTATACGATCGAATACTCTCGGTCTGACTAGAGTTAGTTTTAGAAGAGTCGCCGACACGCGTCGCCAGACTCACTCTGCTCGCACGCGAGCGGTACAAAGCATGTCTGAAAAGTTGTTGGAATCGCGGCGACGCGAGGGGACAACGCTTTGACGCGCGTCGATTGGCTCGAAGGAAAGAAATGATCGTCTACGAGGCGAACTTTCACCGACGGATAGGGGAAAACTAATTATTTTCCGTCCGTCAAGAGTCACCGATTTCTCGTCCCCTCGGGAATGAAGTTTTCCTTGATTTTCTATTTTTTTTTTTTTTTTTCTTTCATTCAGACGTGGATGCGTGTTTGTCGAGGCGATTGATTCGATTGGCAGGAATTGATCGAACGATGGGAGGGAATCGAATTTGTTAAAGAGGCTTGTGTCGACGATACGTGCGGGCGAGCGATTGGAGCGATGCTATCGTTGGCCTCCGAGAAGAATGCTTCCGACAAGTACACTCGGGTCGAACGATCACGTCCACGTTAACACGGGCCACCTGTGTACCAACGCGAATACTCATTTCTACAAAAGTATCTTTTTATTTCAAATTCACGTTGAAAATACAGCGAGTACCCTTTCGATTCACAGAATCGCCTCAAATTACCGAGTCGAATTCTTTTTTCGCTAAAAGTGCCTATTCTAATCTACCTCCCGATGAGTTTATCTTTTCGTGCGAGGCTGTCGAAAGGTTTTCGAGCGGTGTCGCGCTTCTCGCGAGAAAAGACAAGGAAAAGGGCGGGCGGGGGAGGAATGCGGGCCCGCACCTTAAACTTTTGCTCGGGGAGATCAGTTCCCGAACAGAGCCTGCCCCGACCCGGGGCGAGTTATTCCTTGACAATCGTTTTACTTCGCGGGTGACGTGGAAAATACGGCGTTTAACGGATCCTCGCCGTTATCCACGCGAGAAGAACCACCGATGGTCGTTTTCACGGAAAACTGGGAAAGTTGTCGCGGCCTAGTTTCGCGAAAAGTGTTTTGCCGCTGTTCTACACAGTTTAATGCCCAACCGCGTGTGCACGCCGCGCTTCTAACGCCGGTTGTTAATGCGTTACTTACACCGCTCGTGCGTTCCTGAGTGCACAAGGCCGCATGCATTATTCAGGGACACTTCGCATTATTTAGGAGAACGTCCCTGCAGCGACGATTACGAGAGACGGGGGCGAAGTTGTTCGACCCGTTGGAACGGGGTGAAGTAAGGCGGACCTCGGCGTTTCGAGACTAACTTGATAACGCCGTTCGAACAACGTTTTTCGACAAACCCACTGCCGGATCAAATGAATCTTTAATTGATTTTTTAAATATAGACGTGACCCGAAGAAAAATACGTGTTTGGTAATCGCAAATGGACCTGCAAAATGCAATTTTACGTTTTCGTTAAAACGGAATGATTTTTCGCGTAACGTGTGTGAAAATAGCGCAAAGTCCTCCGATGAAGGAACATACGACAAGTTGAAATTTCATTCGACGAAGAAATATCGGATAAAGGAATATTCGACGTATTTCTTACGATATGTAGACAGTGTCCAAGTAACGAATGTGAAAACAAACTTCTCCAGGACGTCCCGAAGTGCGTGTAGATAAAAACGATCCTCGCGTAGATAATCGTATCTCTTCCTTCCTATTAATGCCATCGACGAAACTTTTCCAATATCCTGCGTAACGGATCAGACCAATCAAAAACGCTTTCCTTACAGGACGCCTTACAGGGCGAGGATGGGGAACGCGTAACTCGACTTTCGAAACAATAAGGATCTCTGTTTGGCCAGAAAGAGAGCCGGGCCGTGCATCTTACGAGTTCTCAAACTCCCACCACGCGGAAATAACGCGGGCGACTCGGCGAATACTGTCTTTATTTCAGAATTTTTATTACTTGCATTTTCTCTTTTCACGACGGAAACTGCTGCTTCGTGCAAACTTGTTTTTTCGACGAAGCACCGTGTTAATGAGGCTGAAGGTCCAACGTTGAATGCTTGAATGTTAGCGCAGACCCCTGCCTCGCATTTTCATCCCCATCCTCCCGCCCCTCACCTCGTTTCGCTTTTCAAACTGCGGCCCGTAGTATCGCTGTGTACGCGTGCCTGCGTTTCACAGTGTTTGGCCACTGTATCTTTTGATGTCGGCAGACGCGTCTGCGTTTCAGGGGTTCTAACCGTGTTTTAGGGAAACAGCGATCGTTACCTGATCGATAGCGGCGACAATTCCGGCCGGTCGGGAGCGCTTTGTCGTACAACCTCGCTTTCGAGCTCCTTTCAGGGATATCCGAAGAGCTTCTGAACGAAACGAATTTATTTTACCGATTCTATCAGTTGTGCAACAAGCGCGGTTGTTCCGAATGAAATATGTAGTAAACGATCGATAATTCGATTCGATATCCTTACTTTTCCAGTTTTAACAAAGTAGTTCAACGAAAATACCAACGAATACCATTCTTTCATCTTCTCCGGGAAAAAATGGCTTGTCTCTTACTCTTTGGCGTGTTTACATAAACAATTCGGTAAACTATCCGCGACCGGGAACCCCTTTATCCGTTTACCATGAAAGGGGATCAAAGAATATGGAGTATAAATGCTCGCGCAACGTCAAAGGCGAAATTAAATCACACGTTCGAGCGACCCGGCTCTTTCTTCGGTGTTCCGCGCTCGCTCGCCACTCAAGAAGCTGTAATTAAAGAAAAAATTCGTTTCTCCCCCACACCCCCGCGCCTCCCCCCCTCCTCCTCCTCCCTCTCCGCGCGGAGAAGCAACGTCCTTTTGAATTCTAAACGATGCGGAAAACAATCGAAACGACGTCCATTGTTTCCGTCTGAAGGTTCTTGTGTACACATTTAATAAAGAACAATCGTCCTGGTTTTTGCACAGAAACATTCGAACAGGCTCGCGCGACTGGGGAAAAAAGCTAGGGACGATCTGCTCCAGAAATTCGCGGTATTATCTGGCATTGTCGAGGAGAAACGGATTTGTCTGGAAACTCGTTCAAGGAAGGCCATTGTCTCGACAACCGTGTCGACGTTTAACGTGGAGACGCTGTGCGTCGGTTAATAAATATCGTCGGGGCGGGGACGCATTTCAGGACAATTCCGGAGGGCGATCCGATTTCAAGCGGTTCGAGGGGCCTCCGATTTGCAATCTCGACTTCTTCGCCAAGTATCCCGGGCAATGAGCGACTGCAGCATAGTTAAGTGCCCCGGAACTGTAACGAAGGGAGAGGTCGACCCTTTAAATATTCAGAACGGAAGTTCTCGCGCTCGGAGCTTAATCCGCGAGCCTGATAAGAATGACTTATGCAACCCTCTTTCGCCTATATACGCCATCTTCTGGGTAGTCTCGATATCAATTGATTCAAGCAATTACGAATATTCAACGAACAATTTTATAGCTCACCGCGATATTTACTGTTATTTACGAGGTACTTTTATATACAAACAGCGGATACGTGGGAGCATGGACGAAAAATGAGGGCACAGGATTCGCGCCCTACCAGTCGTGATCTTATGTATTTATATTTATTAAATTAAATAGTAGGTTCGATGCTTTCAAATAAATTTTTCATTGCGAATTTGTACTCGAACAAATTACGTATGCATGTATTATAACGAAGAATTTATCTGGAAATATTAAACTTATAGTTTGATTTACATAAATTCATTCGATAGACACGAAGGGTACGAATACTTACGGGTCTGACTGTAAATAGTAAAGCTTTAAACTTTAGTTAGAGATAAAAGAACACAATTTTCGAATAATATTTATAGACATACCGCGCTATTTATTTCTCTAACATCATCCTCGCGAACCCCGATCGATTTTATTCTCGATATTTTTTAGATTATTAATCACCCCTAAATAATCATCCGGATCAGTCGAGGAGAAACTTGCCGCGAGTAAACCGGAGGCTTAATTCTCCAGTCCCTGTCAAAAGTCGCGTCGCTCGAGTTTGCGACGGTTAAAGCAGCTCCAACCATAAGACCTGGGTAAAAAGACAACGTCTAGTTTCGTCGCGTTTGACCACTGCTAATGGTATTCCACGTTTTACGCCCATTCGCAGAACGAAGCGACGAAAGTGTCTCGGAGGAGGGCAACGCGGGTCGTAAAGGACAGTTTATTTATTCTGTAAAACATGATAAAGGTGGAAGCCCGGTTTTATTCCGTCGTTTCCACGGGACTCTCGTTCATTCGCAGTAAAATTTTCGAATATAAAGCTTAGCCGAGACATTAATCCCGATAAAAGATCCCTCGAACGTAAAGAGCATAAACCGCGACGTCCAGGCGCTAATAAGATTCCCTTTTCGACATTACCGAGTTCCATGGATCGCGACACAAATTGGACAGAGCAGGGATTACGAATATCGCGGTCGATTCACTCGTTAAACAGTTTCTTGCTGCTACGATCCGATGGGATTATACTAGCCGATCAAAGGACGATACTCCTCCTGTCTTCGAGCGAGCCTGGCTCGACGACGTTTGACTGTTGGTTACGTAGAGTAATTTAGGAAAAGAAAATCCACGGAGGGGGTTCGTTGGAAAACGCCGATGGTGGCGTATAGATTCAAAGGGTTTATTCGAGTAAACACGAATCTCCATGTCCGAGCCGGCGTGGGATGTAGAGTACTCGTTCCAAGCAGTTTGTTTGCAGGTCGTGTTGTTGGTTTAAAACCGCAATTGTTACATATCGATGGCAGGATTGGAACGGAGATCGAAATTGTGGGTAACGGGCGTGCGACCTCGGAGTCACTGGGAGTTTATTTATCGTCTGATTCCGTCTACGCGAATAATCAACCCCTGTCGCTTTGTACACTTTGTGCACTTTGTCTCCTCGAAAATAAAAACTCGGGGCTAACGTAAACACCATCGTCGTCAAGCTCGGAACGTTAGGTACTCCTTGCGCAACTTCGTTTCTTTTTCCCGAAAGTAAAGGATCGAACGCGATCGTTTCCACGGCTCGTCAAAGTTACAGACAATTAAGACGTTCGCGAGGATCGCGATAATCCGTTTCCAGCGGCGCTTAATTGGCCCGTCCCTCGGCCCTGCTGCATTTAATATCCCTTATCGATGCAGATTCCGGGCTCGATACGATCTCCTTCTCAATTACAGCCCACCGTTTCGACCGTGCTGGCAACGAGAGAGGAGTTAATTCCCATTCGCCGGGAGTTCGAAAGGAAATGTCAGAAGTCGACGTGACTGGTCCAGGAGAAGGACTTGCGAGGTGAGCTCTGTTTGAGTAACTGTGGAATGGATTTTCTCACGGTACATTTCGAGTTTCTTGGGGGAGACAATCATTATCATTATTAACTAATTTTGTTTTATACTGTACGAATACTTCTTACACTGACTGTATATATCGAGGCCAAATTAATTTTCACGGACGCAAATAGAATCAACGATATCCGTTTGCACCATTTACAAACTGTACGTATCGTTTGAATTTTCGGTCCTGTTTATCGTACAACAATTTATCCGCCGATGGTCGCGTTTAGTTTGTTTATCCGTTAAATCGATGGCAACCCTGGCGAGCTGTTGTCGACGAAAACAGAACGTTGAGGCGATGTTAGAAACACGGTCACGCGAAAGCGAACACCTTGGGGGCACAACGGAACGTTCAGAAAGTTTCTGAACAGCTTCGCCTCATTAGAAGGGAATTGAAGTGCAGTTTGGAGGCCGTTTCAATGGAGTGAAAAACCACAGAGTGCTCTTGTTCCGTGTGTTTTCGTTTAACCGCTTCTCCAATTAAAAGTCTGATTGCTTGCGTGAGGCAGGCGCTCGTTTCGACGCGCGGCCCATCAACGGAAAAGTTGAATTAATCGACGTAACCGAAGATAACGCCGATCCAATCCCGAGTCACTGGGTGTATCGCGCACTTAACACGTTTCGTCGCTCGATTTCGATGGCGATTATGCAACTTCGAGGGGACCGCGAAATTTCCAGGTCGCGACTTGAAATTTCGACGATCAATTTAACGCTTGGTTTGGAACGTCTGACCGGGCACGATCCTATTCTACTTAAAATCTGATACTACGCAGAGACGAAGAGTTGAGGCGTAGAGAGAGGTAAAAGTACGATCTCCTTGATTAAACTACAAAATTCTATATTATAATATACGCTTTGCCGTACAATTATTTAGCATATACAGTAAGCGTAATAAATATTCGTACAGGAACCATTTGTTTTAAATTGGTTGCTGTACGGATACTTGTTACACTGACTGTGGAAGATTTCAAAATTTGTTCCTATGTTTGAGCCTACGAGGCTCGACAAATCCGTACCGAAGTCAGAAAATTTAGACTGCAGAGGGTTAAAATAAAATTGTTTCCGTCGTTAAAATAAATGATCGATATAGCCCCGGCAGAGGAAGATTTTGTATACTTACGATTATCGCGACTAATTTGCTTATCTCTCATCGTTCTCATCGTTTTCTCATCGTTCGACGTAACGATTCGAAAACGTTGAAAACGTATTGGCAAACGAACCGCGGAAAACAAAAATTATGCGGACCCGTTGGTACGGGCGAAAAATATTTCGCGAAAACCGGCCTTTTTGCGTGCAGTTTCGAGCGGATACCCTCTTAACTGATGGAGCTGAGCGAATTAAAACGATTTTGGGACGGGCATGCAAAAAGCCAAAAATTGATTAGTGGCTCGCTACGGGACTGCGTGTACACGTAAAACGCGACCGGTTATTTGCATAACGAAATCGAAATTTTCCCCCGAAAGTCACCAGTTATCAACGGTTTCGTTTGATCCGCAAGTGCGGTGCAGCCGAAGCAAATAATGTCACACGCGCGTGTACTCCGAACGTGCAAACAAAAACACAAGTATAATACCGAAAACGGGAATCCGAAAAATTACTTTACTGGATAAATCTTACCATTCATATAAAATCCACGAATAAAGTAGAAATAAGTTATGTTTATCCAAGATATATGTGCTGTTATATTCGTGTCGAATATAACGGTATATATTAATTATTATAAGAACAGATACGTGTGTGGGCAGGTAAAAATTCAGAATAAATATAATGAATATAAAATGAACTTTTTGAATATTTGGAAGAATTATGAGTGGTAAGTAATTTTATTCGTTAACGTTGTCGCGCGAAAAATCAAAAACTGTTGGAAACGACCTTTTCTTGCAGCTGCTGTCAATATTAATTTACGTTACAGGTAGACACTACGTGCCATCATGGACGCGCCTCCCGGAGACCGTCCCTGGGAATTATTTGGCCTACTCCTGTCAATATTAGTTACCGTTATTGAAATATCCATCTCTGAAATGCTCCGCGTTATCTAAACGGGTGCTTTTACAGAGCGACTCCTGGCACGTGTTGATTTTTGCGTCGTAAATATTTACGGACGTATTCGAGTTATTTTTGAAACGCATTATCTACTTTGAAAATATCGATTACGTGAGAATTGTCCCGGTTAATTTTCGTTTAGTTTAATTTTTCATACGTTGAGACTCATCAGGCTCCGAGGTCGTCTCCATCCTCGGGACAAACGATCGAAAAACTTTGTCAGCGGTAAACTTCTTCTGTCGTAGATTAATGCAGGTTTTATGTATCATCGTGTTACCTTTTTATCCAATTTCTGCCGATCATAAATTCTATTCTCCAGTATTTTAAGTTCACCACCGGAGAAGGGGACCTTCTGTGTTATCGAGTTACTCTCTATAGCGTTTTCAACCATCGAAAACCCCGCTCCGCAATGCTTAAATACTCGAAGGCGAAAAACGGACTTTCGCCAGTATCGAGTTTCTTTTTTATCTAATTTCTGGTGCTCGCGAGCCCCGCTCTTGTGAACATCAATTCTCGCCAACGACGAGGGAGAACGTTTCATAGAAGCTTCTTCGTCAGGGTTTCTCAGACTGGGGAGCTTTCAGAGAAAACTCGAGTGTATCGTACGTTAAGAAATATGCTTCTTAAAATATATCGTTCTTGGAAAAGCGAAGAAGGTCGTGGGTCATCGAAAGCGAACGTTTCGTTTCTGGAATATTTAATCAATGGAATCTCGATGTCATGGGTGTGCTATATATCGATATAAAAGTTTTTCAACTATAAATCCACTCTTTAAATCCGAGTATACATCCTATCTAAGAAATATGAATTTAATTCCAAGTAATGTTTCCAGTGGAAAAATTAGGTTTGAGAGGCACTGTGCCGCGTCACTTAGCATTCTTTAATTACACTCGTCTCACGTGCGCCAGGGAACAAGCAGCGGCCGCGGCCACTTCATTGTAATCGGTTACTTTCTCGAGACATTCGTCTCGCCCTGTATTTCCATAGAATTCCGCGAAACGTTTTCCTCCGTCCTTTGAAAGTTAAAGAGTTTCTCGTGGCTGGAAAGGCTGTTAACCGCTTACCCGTCGTCCTAAAGGCGAGAACCTACCTTTAGCGTCGTAATAATTGTGGATAATTATGCATAATTCTGTGTGCGAGAGGGTAAAATGCAAATCGCGTAATAATAAAACGCTTTCGGCTTAGTAGCACACGTGTGCCAACACTGTAATTGTGTAAACTCGACGATAAAGTTTGGAAGAGATAATAACGACGGCGGAGAAACTCGCGATAGAAAATGCATAGGGTTTAACGTAATTTCCCGAGGAACATAATTTCCAATTTGTTTTATCTCCTCGACAAGAAACATAATAGCGGCCGACGCAAATTGTTTTCGATATGAAACACTTCATCGTTTACTCTAATTCCTCCTAATTTTTTTTTCTTTATTAATTACTATCGCGTTCGTGAATTTCGAGTGCGTTCAGATCGTTCCGATACCTATACGAGGGGTGGTATTTATTCGTACAATTTCTCAGCAAATTTCAATCGATTTAAGAATACAGTTTACGTATTTATTTAATTTAGAGCGTGTCACGCGCAAAATTGCTAATTTATTCGTCGATCCATTTTTCCAATCACTTCGAGGAGAAATAACCGAATAAAGCCAAGTTTAACTAAAAATGCTATCAATTAACCAAAATAAATCGAACATCGCGTGTCATTGTCTCTACCATAAATTTTCATCAGCTGTTTAGGCGAATGTCTATGTTGCGAAACTTTAATTAAAGTTTCCCGTGGAAGAGTTATCGAATGACGTTGGAGTAACTTAGTCGGACGAAGACGTCTCTCTAAAAACTTGTAATAATAACCTGTCGCATCGCGCGTCACCGGCGATTCGTCTTCGTCACTGACACGGGAGTGTGGACTTCCGGCATGCGACAGACGCGGAAGTTGCATCGCGCGATCGATTTTTTAAGCCGTTCTTTGCACAGGCTACACGTTTTGCTTTTTCCCTCGAGCCCCGACGACTCGAGCCATGAAGCCGCTACTTAGGAAATTATCCGTTATCCAAGCAGTCGGTAAGCTGGCGAGACATCATTTGTCCGGGAAGCCGCCTTTTTCTACTCGTTGTGCAAAATTATCGAGTTTTAATGAACGCATTATAAAATTTAATAAATACTCGTGTCCTTGTCCATTTGAATACAGACATCATTATGAAAGCTCACGAGTAAATCTAATAAACCCAAGTAATGAAATGTGATCCAAGAAAATAAAATGGACGTGTACCATAGGACCTATAAAATCGAAAGGGCGCATTTTCCCTATAATTTTAAATGAACAGTGGAAATGAAATTCGAATTAGTCGTACTTCGTTTGCCAAGCATCCATTGTTTAATTAAATTTAATTGTCGAGTTTACTCGTCCCGAATTCGATTCCCGAGTCAAAGCATACAGACTGTATGCCTCCTGCTTCCTTTTATAATATCGCTATCGCACGCCTGGATTACGAGGGAAACATTTACGGGGTTCGCAAAACAATCGCTACGGGAAGCTGCGATACTCCTCATTGCGACGAGTTATTCGTTTCGCGAGCAGGGAATAATAAAAAATTCAACGCATTCCTCGGTGGTTCTCGCGAAAGAACGGGAGTTCCATTCAGCGGGAAGAAGCACAAAAGGTAAAGAAGCTAGTAAATAATACGAAACGTCAGGTAGCTAGAAAACTACGTTATTTTTCCGGTTTGCCAGCGTCGGCCCCCGAAAAGAAAAGCGGCCAGCACGCGAAAGGAGACAAAGGAAATTCATCACCCGCTGTATTTCCAATGCGACGTTAATGTTGTCGCGCACGGAATAATGGAGATCGCAACGGCGCGATTTATAGCTCGCGTTTAGCTTTGCGGCGACCGAGGCAAATTATAATATTAATTGGCGCGACCCACATTTTGATTGTAGGCGGCCACCGCGAGCCAACTACCGTTACGTTGACATTGCACGGAGTATGTTTGCCGTTAACACAATTGAAACATGAACTTCGCGTTGAGATTCCACGTCTAGCCGATGGGTATTCAAGGCGGAATCGACCGGCGTTCGTGTGCTAACCCCTTCCGCGGCATGTAACTTTAATTTCAATCCCCGAACTCGATTTTTGTCGATTGTTCTCGATTTGTAAATATCGTGAGTTTCGATGGGATTCGTTCGAAAGAAGAATTTTTAGGATAATTATACATACAATGAAATGAAATATAATGAGTTCATTGAGCAAATGAAACCAAATATTTAGTCCTACGTATGTATCAATATCGAATTTATTGTAATTTAACTAAAACTCTGCTGCGGTTTCGATTTTTTACGTATCTTTTTTTTCGTGTCGAGTTTTCGTTTATTATTTTAATATTATCAAAGTTAATTCTATAGCTATCCGCGTCGTACGTTAGCACTGTCATGTTTGCCGCAGCTATTGATTTCTGCACGTTAGTTTACTGTTTCAGCTAGGTACGGACAAAACGAAACGCGTGTGCATAGATTACAGAAACGTATTCAACTACGAATAGCTGCCGTGAATTCATATTCATTAATCGCGAATCGAAGCACCGGAGATTTTGGGGAGCTCGAGAAATAACGTGGTTACAATATGTAACGAAACATGATTACAAATCGAATCATCGAACGAACGAAAACGTATCGAAAATATTTCGCTCGAAATAGTATACGATATTCTATGATACCAAAGAGTCAATTTGAAAAAAAAAGAAAAAAACTTACGCGATAGAAGAGGTTACTCGTCAGAGAAATAACAACGATGAAACTCGTCTGTTTGATTTTATCAGCGGAAAAAAAAATGTTCGTGCGATAGACGAGAGAAAACAAATTGTTCTTTTTTTTTCCATGGTCGCGTGTTTTCTTCGCACAATGGGTGCACGTCAGGTAGACTGAAACCGTGTCTATCCATACGTGCGTTACCATTCGAGAGTCATGAATTTTTATAAACCCTTGTAAGCACAGCCAGACGGGAGCCTTGTTTCGCGAGCGCGTGCGCTTTATAAAGTTTAATAAAGCAGTCACGGAATTCATGAAAATATTTTCCACGGAGGAGAGCCCCATCCGAGGTAATGCGCGTTTTTCCCGCTTTTCCCTCTAGGGCGGCGCGTTCGAATCTGAATAATAAAGAATATCGAAGGTATCCTATTAGAAAGGTAGCCAGGGGTCGACGACCTTTTCGATTAAAGGACCCGAAATTCGAAGGAAAAAATATCGAGAAACAAATACATAAGACTCCGTATATAACAATTAAATTGTCTATCGAATCCCCTCCGTCGTTTCACCCACAGAAATGTATCCCTCTGTCGAGGGTTCGGCATTGAAACGAGCAAATTTCAACAAGAACAATATTTCGCTAGCGTGCCATTGTCAACGTTCAACGGAAAATTAACGGTACAGAAGTAAAAGTTGGTTCGGAGGCGCGGTCTAACGCCGTTATCAACCTAACCGTGAATAGTTTAACGGGATAGAAAAAATTCAGTACGATACTGTCGCGGAACGTGAAAGTTGGATACGGCGGAGGAGAGACCAAGTTTGAAATATAAATTTGGAAGGTAAGGAAGGGAAGAAGGTACGGAGCCTGAAAGCTTAATGCGGTAGAAAAAGTGGCCGGAGCCTCGAGTTTAATGCAGAAGGGAGTGGACAAATACGGAAGTTTAATATAACTGGAAAAAGAATCGAAATCTAACTTTAATACGCCACGGAGAGAGCCCTGGGCACGGAATCCGTAAGTTTAATGTAAGCAGACAGGAGACCCGAAATCCATAAAATAATTGTGCGAGAGAAAGAGAGAGAGGGGGGGGGGGGAAAGCCATGAAATCCAAAGGCTTAGAGCGAGGGGAAAACTATCTACTGAAAATGCGAATTTAATCGAGTAGGTAGTAATCAGAAATCCGGAATCCAACGGCTAAGGACAATGTAAAAGGGTCTCAAGTATCTAATGTAGAAAAGGATAAAAGGATCGTTGGCTAGAAGATGGGAGAAATAATTCAAGCATCGTATTAAAAACGAAACCAAAACGCCCATATCGGAATGGATATAACAGAGCCCGTTAACTTGTCAGCAAATCATTAAATGGTTTCTCATAAAAATGCGCTTTCATTTTATAATTTACATAGAGTAATATATTTCTGCGTCAATTCCTGACCGTTTAGACAAACCCATTCTTTTTTCTAAGCTTCCCTTTTACGATCAAAACAGCAAGATCACGTTTATATTAATATATTCATTGACAACAGTCATCGATACCTCCAAAATTTATTTCTCGCGGTCTCCGCTCTCGTTTCACGTCTCCGTTTCCCTTCCCGCGGAACTTTTTTCGATTTATAAATTATTCCCTCCCCCTGGAAACCTTTCAATCCCGAACTCGCGCATCGAGACGTCCCCTGAGCGAAATTAATTTTCCCAGTGTCCCCTTACTCCTCATTTTATCCTTGCGCAAGGACGGCATTCAATCGTCAGCCTTCACTCAAGGATATTCGACGGGACTCGCGTTGAAAGACAGCTACCGAAGTCTGCGCGGTATCAAACTTCGGTAAATGGCGTGCTCGATGCCATAAAGGAGGAAACCGTTGTGCAGGGTGGAGCGTTCGAGTGCCGAGTGAAAGGTGAATGCAAGAATGCCCTCGGAAAGATGGTGCGGCATCGAGCTCCTCCAATTTCGTGGTTCCGTCTCGGTAATCTCACGCTTTGTCGTCAAATTTCGACAAACATCGAATAATAACGATGTCTTTTATACGCGCGAGTAGGTATATCGAATTTGATTATCCCCTTAAGAAACCTCACACGTAGGTACGTATAGAAAATCGTTTGACGAATTTAACTAGTGTCTTAAAAAGTCTTTTTATAGATACGTATATATGTAATCACTTTTTCGCTCAAAGAGGAGTAATTTTTGTATCCATCAATTAAATTCAATTTCAATTCTTTTAGGTTCGCAGACTGACACTAGAAAATATATGGGTGACAGAGCTTTTCACTAAGGAACTTGTGGAATTAATTTTCATTTTAAATAAGTGATACGCCAAATGTTAGATTCTCTAGTTTACAACAGTCTCGAGACAAAATTTCGACTCCGTAGACATTTCCACGTGAATCAGTCTGGCAGTGATAAAACTGACAAATAAGAATTATATTATCATTTTTTCGTGAAAAAGCCTTTCGTTCGATGGAGACGTAAAAGTTGAACGTCTCGAAATGATCCGGATGGCGTGTAACCCTTTAAAAGAGGACCTATTGTGGGTCTCGCGCTTCTTGGCACTCAAACGGTTAATTTATCGTGGCTCGTTACTCTTCCGCGCGTCACGGCGCTTATTTTCCCCGGTATTCGAGCCACTCCTCCCTTTTTCTTCTGCAACCCAGTAACTTCTTCCCCCTCCGATATGTCTTACCGTTGCTCCAAGGGGCATGAACTTATCGAGGCCGGAGTTTCTCGGGGGATGGTGCCCCGAACGCCCATCCCCTACGGGCAATTAAGTGAAATAATGTCTCTTAACGCGGTATCATTGAAAAGGAAGAAAGAAACTATTTCCTCGAAAATCCTCCGTGCCTCGAATGCCGTTCGAACCTTCTAGAGACTGTCGAGGCATTAAGACTTCCATCCGATGCTACGAAACATCTTTTTACCGCGCTTCGAATCCTTTCCACCTTTCCTTCTGAGATACGGCACGTCGAGAACCTTCGACTTATGCACCGTATTTATATCGAGTTTCTGATGCTTCTCCTACGGTTGATTCTTGGAGTGAATTTCCGTTGTTTCCAAAATAGAACATTCGAACGATTATCGCGAAAATATAGACGCGGCTTCGTTCGAAATAAACGCTGAAGCTAAATATAATTAAGGTACCGTGCTGGAGAATGTCCAAGCGAACGCAAACGCGATACAAGAAAGAAAGATCTGATTATATCGTATGTTGTTTTTATACCATTTCAAAATATTCTTGGAATATTTTGGCATGGTAAAAAGGGAGGAATACGTGTACCTGGTACAAAACAGAATTGCGTAACGTTCGAAATACTGGTGTGCTTTGTCGACCTCCAACCTGGAATATCTACTTTGCTTTTCACGCCGAAGTGTCGAGGGATTGGACACAAGTCCCAATTTGCCGCGTTTCAAGGTGCACTTTGCATTCTATCTTTTGGTTGTGTACCCCAGAGGACCGCATAAATTTAAGCAAGAATCCCGAATAAGAATCGTCTTTAAATCGTTGGCAATTTTTATCGCTGCCACGCTATTACCTTATAACACGTTATTGGTTTTGATTTAAGAATACGTATAAACCATTTAAAGTATCTCGCGATAGTTATTCGTAATAGTAATTTACTGGAAATGCTAATTTCAATTTATTTTTGTAAGTAAGGGAAACTCGAAGCTTCTAATTAGAAAAGAAACGGCGTCGAGTTCTTCCCGTCGTTCGAAATGGACCGAGAGGGCACGTATAAAAGGATTCCCAGTAACGAAACCCTTCCGTTTAACAACAGATCGGTTTCCTAAAATCAGAACTACGCGAACTACCGTGCCGAACTATGGAAACTTCGTAACTGGACTTTCAAACTCTTGCGCCCAAGTATTTGGACTTTGTAACCTACCACCTCCCGCGAACTTCGAATCCCTCGACTTGCAAAGTACTTGAATATTCTCTCCCCGGATTTCGAATTGTTCGCTGGACTTTTGTTAACGCCCCTATTTAAATTCTAGTCGAACAGCGTTGACAAGATTCGAGTAAGCAACGAGTAAACAGCGAGTTCGTCTCACGAACGTTCGAGATTAGAGTATCCCTTTTCTACCAAAATTTTCACGCTACAAAACGAGACTAATTGAGATTTGTACACGACTCTCGAAAATGGTTTCGAAAGGAATAACAGCTTCGAGATCGGACTCGCAATAGTAACGAGAAGAATTTCAGGCTGAGAATCAGTCAACGCCGTGCCGTCGCGAAGCTGATAAAACACTCTCTGTATCGCAGTCCGGCCAGCTGCGCGGCTGTCGATTTCTCACAAACATTCTGGTATCGTTTATTACGGGATATAAGGTAGCGCGAAGGAATTCGATGTCGATAATTCAAGCCCCTCCTGCTATTCGTTTCGCTCCCGACAACCCTTTTTTCTCTGGACAGGCGTGACAAAGCGGATGCAAAAGTGCGGAGGAACGGACCAGAAGAAGGCCTTACGAAGCGGCGTGCGACGGAAGTTGAGTAATGCAAATGATTGAAAGTCGCGCCTGGAAACGCGTGGGAAATATATAATGGGAAGTGCGTCCATTTGTCGAACGTTGTTCAGTGTCGATGCGCGTTTTTCTTTCTTGTTTCTCCAAATTCTATTTTCTTTCGGTCCGCTGGTTCCTTTTACGTTACCTGCAAAGGTTGACGCGAGTGCGATCCTCCCCGCGTGAACAATAAGATAAATAAATTATCCTCGAAAATAGTTCGATTATTTTGCGGGTATCCCAAGAGTTTAAGAACGAAAAAATTCAACTCGTGTTTGTCGTATTTTCGATAATTGCAAAATTTGTAACGGTATGAAAATAATCGAACCATCGATAACGACGTGTTACGATATAAAAAGCAAATAGACGCACTTTGAACCATCGAATGCGAAATTATCCCGGCGCTTAATTGCGGACGATAATCAATCTAACCTCGAGCCATTTTCGGGCGGTGGAAACGGACGCTAGATAACCAACTGCGGAAAAGGAAGCAGTAACGGAACAATGCCTATTTTCCAGGAAATTGCGTAACAAACCATAATTAGAGATATTTCCAGCGATCTCCATTTGGGAATCGCGCTAAAGGAGACCATTAATAACGTAGATCCGGCGGGGGATAATCTCCGAGCGGAATTGGAGGATTGCAAGAGGGATGAAACGCACCGACTAGTCACCCTTCAGAGATTGAGCATACGCTAGTGTTTCGCAAAACAAATGGCTGCTCACGTAACGGGGAACCGAGGCTGAACAGATTTCGTAAATACCGTGATTCTGCGATCGGAGCTCAGAATTCGGTTCTTATCGGTTGCCAAAAACGGGCCGCGCCAGAGCCGATACCGAAACGTAAACGCTCGATGGCGGAGTCTAGCTGCCAAGTTCCACTGAACGAACCGAGTTGTAATTTCGCTATTTAATTTACGAAGCTCGCGTCGATTAATAAGAAATTCGTAGAGTTACAAAAGGGAGAAAGAATGTCCGAGCGTAAAATCGAATTTACGAAGTTTAATTTGATAAATAAATACAAAATATTCCCCGAATATCGTGAAACTCTGACGAAATTAAAATAGAGACGAGCTAGTGTTTCAATTCGATCGAAATCCTTGAAACGCGATCGGTTGGTCGTTGTGTCGGCTACACGGGGCCATCTGTGCCCAACTAAAAATTCCCAGCGTTATATTTAACGTGTCAGAATTAAGGAACGCGAATATGTCCCGCGAGGGAAGGTGATAGAGAACGATTCAATCTGTTCCGAAGCTTTATCGACGGGCGTTTCCCGAAGATTTGACGCTGGGAGCTTCGATGTCTAAAATATCCTCGTCATTTTTGCAGATGCGCCAGAAATAGAAAGATAAGGGTATCATTCTCGAAGAATATCGCGGATCTGAGATAAACAAATGACTTATTTAACGCCCCATATTTCCCTATTTTCACGACATTATACCGAACTCAGCGTTCACATTCAGAAATACTCTCGCTCGACCACTTTGTCACCTTTGCACTTTATGCATCCCTACCTCTCGTTTTTCCAGGGACTTGGTAACAAACAGATTGCTCGTTCACAGAATGTTGAGATTGAAATTAAAATTAAAGGTGGCATTCAGGATTCGATGTTCCAATCTACGGAAACTTGTATCAAGGGATTAACGACACTTTGGAAGGTTGCGTTTTGCTAAATCCAATTTTAATCCGAACGAATAACCAACTTGACGCTATGACAGAGTATTAACCGAATCGAATTCGCAGCTTGAAATCACTGAAAAATTGCGCAGAGAAGAAAGACAAATTGAACGGGAACAATTTTTCCCTTTTGTTCAGCGCGAGATGAAATTTAAATTGAATAAGCAAAGTGGAAAGATATAGCGGTATGTTTCCTGTTAAAAATAGAAACGCGAACACCAAGGCATTGGTCAAGATTTGAATCGACCCTGCGAATTAAGTGTATTCGAAAAATATTTTTGTCTCTTTTTGTAAATTTGATTTTACACTTGCGCGTCATCTCTCCATTAGCGAAGTGCGTGTATATCAACGAAACAGCTGTTTCGACGATTATTAGGTCTGTTGCAAGCGAAACATAAATCATCCTTTGTTTTTCCGATCCATCTATATGCGTAAAATTGATTATCGAACGTCCAGCTAATTGAACAATGTGCTGCTCGTTAATATTAATTAACGCGGGGTTATTAGTACGTTTAACGTGCCTTTATTCGTTTCACGTTCAGCCCCTGCTTTCACGTTATTGGACCCGAGTTCTGAACCGACTTTGAGAAGTTTAGTGTCGTGTATGTATGTATTAGTCGAATTTACATGCGTAGCGCATTATCTCGACGTAATACTATACAGTCCGTGCCATATGGTGCGTTATTAGTACAAGATATGCTCGCGCTACGGAGACTGATTTGCATAGTTAAGATTGCGCCACTTGTTCCTTATTGCGCGTACAAACAATAGGAGATTCACATGCGTCTACCGAGATTTTACAATTACTCTCGAAGGCACGTTCTGTTATTTTCACAGCTTATCGCGAACGCAGATTTCTTCCATTTGTTTCGACAAAATTCCAGTACGATTCTCGTATAATCTCTAGTTTCTCTAAAATTTAACATACGAAATTTCATGCGTCTTTGATCTTTGTATATTCTGTATAGGTTCCGTAAACGCGAAGCACGTAACAACCGTAACGATAATGAAAACCTTAAAGATTTCTTTTCTCGACCGGATTTCAAAATCGAAATGGATATCATCCCTAATACGACTGACCCGTCCATCTTGCCGTCATGAAATTGCGTTAGCAATAATCCTAATAATATTGACCTTACCATTGTAAACAGTTCTAGTGTATTAATCACGGCGCCGCAGAGGGAGTATGTATCAATAAGATACATAAACGTCGTACTGGGCGTGGTGTAGCGCAAACTGCTGTTGCAATAATGGATTGCTCTGTGAGTAATTCTACCTTGGATGAAATACGGAGAAACGTAACAGATGCAACGCTGTCATTTAACGAAGAAATATTACGAAAATCGTTTTCTTCGAAGCCAACCGTATTTTTATAAAGAGGCTTACCTTGCTTGTAATTGTATCAACAGGAAAATAAAGCCACGCAAATAAAACGCACGAAGAATATACGAAACATTACACCGATGAAATACGGTGAAACGTCACAAATCCAACGTTGTCATTTACCGAAGAAATATTACACAAAATCGTTTACTTCGAAGCTAATAATATTTTTATGAAAATTAAAATACACGCAAATAAATCACGGACACGAAGAATATAAGAAACACTAGGCTGTTTCATCGCGATACACACACACACGCACACATTTGTCGCTTGTAGGGCACGGTTAAGCTTTCGCGACGCGTCCGGCATCGCAGAGGAGGGATCCACGAGTAAACGTTTCCGGGAATGAAATCCTTCGGGCAATTATGATTGAAACCGATCGTCGAATCGGAAGTCCGTTCGCGTCTCGAGTCTAGAGGGGTGAATTCGACGTACGGGTCACATCCCTCGGTTGAAAGTTTCCCCCGATCGGTGGGCAAGTTCCCTGTTCTTGTTGATCCTCTTCTGGCTTCCAGCTAGCCGCGGATACGGCTTCATTAGAGGGAAACAAATATCGGGAACGTGACAGGCGGGCGTCGTCGCGTGTAGCAGAAAGCCTCGCGTTAGCTTATTACGCGGTCGCTAAATATCACCGCGCCTCGTGTATGCTCTATCCAGGTCAACGGCTGGAGAGGGCAGAGGGTTGGAGGACTGCTGCTAATGCACTTAATAAACTCGTGCCACGAGAACGACACGTTGCATCGCACGGATGCGTATCTCCACGCACGGGTACTGCAAATTATTCCACCTGGTGGTCTCGGCGAATAGTGAATTATCGAGGAACTTCGGTCACCGCCGGCTATTTTATCGAGGTCCTGTCGCCGAAGGTGAGAGCGCACCTCTTCGAAGAGTATAAACGCAACACCCCCGGTAATAAGTGAACGCTTTCTCTGTTGAAATAATACGGGAAAATGAAGATCACTCGGAATCCCAGGGGTGACTTCTTATTCGACTCCCCGTTATGTCGTGACAACATCAATGTCACGAATATTATCTTACTTTATTCAGTTTGCGTTGCATTGGGGAATATATTTCATCGAATATTTTAATCCCAGGTACCACTGGTGCGAACCCAAGAAACACGCAATTGTTACAAATAACACACTTTTTCTACCCTCTTAAATCACGCGATAATGAAACGCCGATCGTTGTTTACCATCCACGTTGAATTCGGTCTGCTTGGACTACTCTGTCAGGTGACAATCATTTTTTGATTCGAGCGGCTGTTGAAGCGCGCATCCTCTTCATGGAACTGTTGAAACAGTTATCTAAATTGAATAGCATCGAAAACAAGAGTGACAGGATCAACTCGTATTTTCAATATCGCGACGCGAACCTGGTTGACATCGTTTTTTTCCCCCTCTCGCCCCCTCTGTCACCCAACGACGAATCTTCTGACGCAGACAGTTCGCAATCAGTGATAAACCATTTGATCCACGCGACAATGACACTCGCCGATATTAAACATCCGGACTTTCGCGTTTGTGTCCGCTGTTTCTTTTTTTTTTTTTTTGTATTTTTAGAAAAAATCGACAGATGTAAAGCTACATCGCGTAGTCGCTTTCTCAGGTTCGTTAAAAACAAAATATTTAACTTCGCTGTTGCGCTATCAAGAGTGATATACTCCGATAAACGAAGAGAAAATATTTGTACTTGTTCGGTGACAATTTAAACGAAAATATATGGTGGTTGTTTGCGCGTGGTTCGATTACATCGCGAATTTGAGAATTTTATGTCTAACGAACCTTTTTTTGTTTATCTATGCCATCTTTTCCTGCTCCGTGGAAATTTAAACGGCATGCACGATCAACTTTTCCAATTTAAATGAAATATTTTGGTATCCGTTCGATCTATCCACGCAGCTACGATTATTCGCTATTACTATCACGACATACTTTTAAATTTATCTGGAGTTGCGCCTACGGATACCATTCGAAGAAGCTACACACTCGTACGCCGATTAAAAATGCAAACAAAGAAGCCCGATTAAAACGCCCGCGATAAGTAGAAGAAGGATCTAAACAGTGGATTTTAATCGAGCTGTTCCCGGCGCTTTTATTTCGTCCCGACGTGTTAACAACGAGAGAATAGAATTCTGTAGTATATATATATATATATATATCCACGTTAAAGAACACGTGCAGCAACGCTCTGAAGCGCAGCGAGCGCCGCGAGACGATTCAAATGAAAGACTGTCGTTCGCAGAGGCCACGGTTCTAAGAACCCGGTACCACAAAGCAATCGTTAGAGGATAAACTAGAACGTAACCCCGGCGGCATACAGGATATCAAGGTGGAGTTTCCGCGTGGAAGATTTAAGACGAGCTCGTGCCGGCGTCGAATCACTGGGAAACTCGCGAAAGCAGCTTGGAAAATGGTCCGGGACGCGAGCATGTCGTCACCCCCGTGACAATACGTCTGAGACGAGAATTTTTTTTTTTCGCTATAGAACGACTGGCAGGACGGGAGAGACCTTTCCCAACGGAAATCCAATGGAATTGCAAATAATATCCGACGGGGGAAAATTTCAGAATAATTTCCGTCGAAACGTGGAAATTAAATGGAAAGTCTTCCGACGCGTTTGTCGACCTAGCGACATTGAAAGTAAGCGTATCAAATTTTATAATCACGCGCGAACGAATCTTCGGAATAATTTCGAAAACGTGTGTTATTATTAAATTGATAATTGTCCCTAAAAATTTGCTGTACTGGACGCGATAAAAGAATCCGAATCGTCAATGTTTTCGTCGTGCAGGCACTGTTTACTGAAAATAGCCCGACGAAACGCGAAGGTTCGGAACAATTTTCTCGCAGGGAAAATATGATCGAAATTCGCAGTGAAAAGATTTTTCGTGAGTGCTGATAACTTGCGGGGGTAGCAGGTGAAAAAATAAATCGAAATAAAAGTTTTCGGTGCAGGGCTTCGTTCTCCAGGAAAACAATTTTCGAATTTCTACAGGTGAGCGTGCCTTTGACAGACTTGCAGAAAAATAATTACCCTTCGTTTCGTCTTCCGATATTTGCTGCATAGAACTACTCGTTATTATTTTACTTAACATTGTTACAGAGTATTCGAATTGTTGACTTAATCGCGGTAAACCAGAGCGTATAATCAGTTTTATATATCCACGTTCTCAAACAATATTTCTCGCACGTTTTCGACCCATTTTCTCACAGTTAGATCTCGATAAAATGACTCCCAGCCACCGATGCAGACACTTTTCTAGCTTCGACTCGAAGTGGTCTCGAGAAACTTGGAATATTCTTTATTAATGCACAATTAATACGATTCGTATTAAACGAATCGAGAACTCGAGTTTTCCGTCTCCATCGAAACTGTCCGTCCAATCGATATCTCTATCCAGCGTTAATTACGCCACTGGGTTGAATATTTATGTCCCATCTGTTTTTACGAACGATAAATAGGAGCAACGCGACATCGATACGGAACAATTGTTTGAAATGCGTTAATGACCGATGACACGGTTATTCAAATACCGAAAATCACGGTTAACGAACGTCTGCACACAATCGGGGCGAATTAATATACGTCGTTCAGAATTAAACGCGTTATTTGTCACGAAAAACTTACGCGACCGCCACGTTGATCGTTCCATTTTGTACAAGTGTTGGGTTCATTAACGAATTCGACGGGAGAGAGCAGCGTTTGAACGTAAAATGTTTAACTAGGTCGATTATAATCGCGGTTCGATGGAATTTAACGCGACTGTGTTTAACTGTAAATTGATTACGCGGGGGATAGAGGGTGATAAAGGGGGGTGTGGCTCTGTGATATCGCGTAAGTCAGAAGCGTGGAGTGATATCGGTTTGCAATGACTGTACAAGGGAGAGTCATCGAAATCATAGAAACGGAGATGTTTCATTTTATACTTTCTACTGGAAACAATAATGATCCGTGATCGGACTCGCAGAATTTAGGTATCGCGATGACTTTCGGAAAAGCATCGATTCCCCATACGATAATCTAATATGTAAACAAAATAAACGTAAATATTTCAAAGCTATTGAATTAAAAATATAAATAACGTGTAAAATAAACCAGCATACATTTTCATAAGCTACATAAATATGGTCGATAGTTGTATCGATCGTTTGCAATGTTTATAAGCAATTCCAAACGGAACATCCTCCGATGATTTCTTTCAATTTTTTGCTACTCGATCACACGCCGCCGTACTCTGTCTCGTCGAATAGCAATCCAGATACGTTTGTGCATATCTGTTAATCGATTCTGAATATTCGGGAATACGTTGAACTACAACAAAGAGGGTGAAAATCGAGGTGGGTTCGGTGAAACGGGACCTTTAGAATTACCAATTAACGCGGTAAATTTGCAAAAGATCGAACCGTTCGTCCCTGGGAACGGGAGTTGCTCGTGCCGCGTAAAAATTGGAACGAGGATTTCGCGACCTATTTGCATTGAAAAGAGACCTCACAATATCGTAGGCAAACACGGCCAAGCGCGCGTCTGCGAGGAGATCTCGCGGCAGGTATTAGCCCAATAATCCTTTCCCGATGAAGAGTCGATTCCGCGTTAATCCGCAAATAGTTATCGAAGATTACGCCCAGGGAACGATTAATTCTAAATTTCTGTTTAAGACCCGTGCGAAATTCACGGTTCAAACACCCGACTACACTTTTTTCCCCCCAGCGATCGTTTCGGTTCAACTTCCTCGCTGACGAAACGATCCCCCGTGCATTTACACCTCATTGTTAGGTATCTCTATTCCTTTGAATTGCCAAATTGGAACGGCAGCGGTCGTTGCGAATTAAACTGCGCACCGTAAAAGTGCTTTTTATTCCGTTCGGTGTTCGTGTTTGGCAAATAACGGCGTGGCTACCGCGGTCGGTACATCAATAATTCACCTAAAGGATTTATTGTCGCGTAGCCACGATTTTTCCTAGGATTTACAGTCGTACTTTTTAAATATTCGATTTTTTTCACGGTGTTTGAAGTTCGTTAATTTTTGAACTTTTGGAGATTCGGTGAACAAAACGCGGCGCAAAATGGGTAGAGATTTTTCGGTAGAGAGCAACGCGACACATCGAACAAATGGAACGGATATTAACTATTTGTTCGCGGTGGAGTGAAAGATTTAATTATTTTTATTGCTGGTCAAGCATAAAACCTCGGTGGTTATAATTTTACGATTTTTGTTACTTCCATCTGTCTACACTGTTTCTGTAACAATCGAATGAAACAAACAATATCTCGTCCGAGTATATTAACAAAACCATACGCGAACAAATATTCGAGTCCAGTTGGTTACTTTTTTCTCGTAGAAGAAAAATGTACCACCCCAAATTGTCAGATCGCGCCCTCGGCTCCTCGTCTCCTATCTTTCTGTTCCTTCGTTGGCATAAGTCGTTTAAAATGCAACGTCACGCCTAACGATTGCTCGACATCCATTATTTATGTACGTTTACGCGTTTTCGGGGACGTCTGTGCCTCTCTTTCCTTTTTTCTTTTTTTTCTTTTTTTTTTTTTTGGCGCACGGCGTCGTGTCTTAATGCGATGAAATATCGGGGATCTGTTCTCGCGCGACGCCTGTCGTTTCTGTGTTTATAATAAATCGGTGAATATAAATTGCAAATATTTGCACTACACGGTTCGCTCGATAGGTACGTTCGTGATCATGTTATTTACGGCTGCTAGGGTATTATCGCGAGCAGGTGCGCGAATATGGGTCGCGTGCGCGATGGTTCTACGAATGATAAACATTTCACGATTTGATAAACCTGTTAGGAACGAATTTAATTGTCCCGGCGGAAATCGACCGTGAATTTCGTTCCCCCGTGTAGATGTCTCTATAAAAGGAAAAACTATTTTTCATAAAATAACAAAGAGAGACGTAAAAACATATTCTTCCGCGAATTTTTATAGAAATTATAGAATCAGTTGCACGGAATCTACTATTATGAGAAGCTTCGCTTTCAAAAGTGAACTCTCACGTTCGAAACTTTTTCTAACCTCTGCTTTTTTTCGTAGCTGGGGTCTAACGAAAACAGACACTTTTTGTAAAATGTATAAAGAACGTTCCTACAATGAAATAACGTGGCGCGGAATCTTTCAGCGATTTCGCATCTCTTGGGTCTATACCCAACTCTGGCAAGCGTCCCGCGACTTTTGAGCGAGGGTGTGTCAACGTCGAGTTAGAAGGATGGCCCGGGTTTAGAGGAAACTGATTTAGTAGCACGTTCTCGCGGAAACGGGCGCCCTTTGTAGTGCGGTTTTATTTATGAAGCGGCAATGTAAGCAGCGTTTATTGGCGATACCTTTGGTAGTACGTTTTCGAGCTGTTGAATATTTAAATGAGATCGGGCTGCTCCTATAAAGGCCACTTCCTCGGGAACTATTGGGAAATCGGGAGAGTTACAGGAACAATGGCGACCGGCGGAAAGTTACCCACGGTTCATCTTAATTTTTGGCGACCCTTCGTCCCATCAGCGTTGCCAAATCGATTCCAAAAAATTTCCTCCGAACGTAAAGGGGCGATTTAAAGGTACGTTAAAGACACGAAATCGTAGGATAATTTCAAATTAACAAGGAATCAGACGATTAGATAATTCACCTACGTTTCGACTAATTCGTGTGCGATACAACAGTTCGTTTGCGTAACTCTCTCTCGTTTGGCAAAGTTCGCAAACTTTGATGTCCTGTATCCCTCGAAGGAACTCGAAGCCAGTAAAGCGACGACTTAAATCACCCGTAATTTCATTTGAACACTATTAGGTAGGTATTTCAATCTCGCCGAAATCCCTGGCCCCGTTTACGGAGGACGATCGATTCGTCGCCCGGGACCCTCAAGACTTTTGTGGCGCGCGTATCCATGCGTAACACATCGACCGTCGCGAAGGGACGAATCGAAGGGACACGGAAAGTGGGAGCAGTAATCTCTCGAACGCGATTGCTGATTCCGCGCACGGCGCACCGATCGAACGCCATTTCAAAGAGTAAATCCGATTCGGCGGCTGGCTGTCCGCAGCGTCGGCGGATCATAAATAAACGCTTGCTAAGGCCCGGATACCTCCGTGTCGGTTTGTCATCCGTTCGGGTCATACCGTAGACCTGACAAAGCGTTCGTCGTCGGTTTAAAAATGCTCGTCACGTAGGTACGCGCAACGAGAACCACCTCCGTATACACGTCTACCGATCCGGCTGAAAAAATCGACGGTTCTCGTCGCGCCGCAGACGCACAGTTCATTAATTCACGATTTTTCGACGATTGTTCTTGACCAGGCGCCCCGACAATTCGGCATTCCGCCCGTGAATCGTGTCTAGCCCACCTAGCCCGTGAATTATTACGCGCTGCTGTCTGCTCGCCATCCCGATGAAATTCGCCGCAACAACCTGCGAGCCAGAGATATCCTTTATTTTCCACGGCGCTCGTTTCCCGGCCGCGAATAACGTCGCTGCATTTCTTGCTGGATGCAACCGCGTCACAGTAAATACTGCGCAAGGTATTTGCTTATCACCCGGGTTCTTCCGCGACAATGGACATCGCGCGGTGTTTTTACTCGGGGTAATCGTAGCGCAATCGAAAACGGAGGCGTACGACTATGTTGGAAACGTCGAATCGGTTTTTTTAATTATCGTACTGGGGATTTTATAAAAGTATGCATCGATTGCTGTAAACGAGTTTCGAGTGAAATAATTTTTAGTGAAATTAGAAGGAATTATTTTTGCCTACGAAAGTCGATCGAGGTGAACGGTTCGCTAGGAACAATCGGATTTAATTTATTTTCCTGATTACCGTCCAAAATTTCCCCGGCCCTTTGAACTCCCACACAGAGCAAACGTGGCGCGTATTAAGCGCGTCGTTTCGTCGAGTATATCGAGTAATTACGCATCACGTTTCCCGTTGACCGAATTCTATTGTTGAACTGTACTTACACCTGTTATAATTAAGCGGATTCAGACCGATGCTTTGCCGGGAGAATTCGTATTATAAGTGGTAGACCGATGTTCCTCGGCGGGACTGTTTGCCACGAAGCAGCTTTGCGTTCTGTTAAACACCGAGTGACTTCTTGCCTGCGAGAATTACTAATAAGTGGATTAAACGTCGGCTCAGAGTGCTTCCTGTGCGGTTCACTTCTTGCTTTTCTATCGTAATTCGAACCGAAATCCTATCAGGAACGCATCAATCGATCTTATTACCTATATCGGGACTCGACGTGGCGCTTCCTCGCACTTTTTTATTTATCTCACCTATTCGCTTAGCTTTACGTATCACATAGTCGACCTATTCTCTTGTAATCTTTTACAGATTTAAATAATCGATAGTGCGTGGCACAGAAATTGACGTAATTTTATATACATTTTACGACGTGGAAGACCATCTTATCTCGAATTAATTTACAAGAAGTATCATTTCGAATAATTTCGTATGATACACGATACTTCCGAATCCTTGTTTGACCACCTATCGTATCGCCGATGCAATTCCCTCGAGGAAATTTCCCACCGAACTCGGTTATTTCTCTCTCCGAACGAATTTTGGCCCCGTGGTTACTGGGTCATGTTTGTGGCCCGTTGATATAATATTCGGGGTTAATTGATAGCGAATTCGGGTCAGGCAGAAGCGCGTGATGAAGTGACTGAACGTCGCGGGAAAAAAAAAACGAAACTTCGAGGCGCTCCATCTTCGTTTCCGCCTTCGTTTTCGTCCTCCGCGTGTTCCGGTTCGTCGATTGGCCCGTTTCACGCTCGCTGGCAATTTCGACGGGTTCGTTACTCGAAACGGTTCCGTTGATAAATAATAGTCACGCAACGAGCTACGTCGAGTAGACCGCGTAACGCTCAAACTCCGAAACTTCGGCTGATCGAATTAATTTTCAGGCAAGTTCGCCGTTTACACTCTGCCGAGGCCGCTTCAAAGGCCAGATGCGAGGCTGCCAGCATGGTATTCCGCGCAATTAATTTTCAATATGCTTCGCTATTGTTGCTATTATCGTTATATGTTGTCTACATGTAAATAGGATTAGCGCCGAGGAACGTTTGTTTGAGATACAGTTTACACCGTTACACGGGATTATAAATGGTAAACTTGTTTTCCCATCGTTTCGTGCTCGCGCCCGGCGATCGGTTGGCTGAACTTTCGAATTATAAAAGAAGAAACGACCGTTTCGGATAATATCTCTTTTCGTTGTTTCGTGTAACTTTTGTTAGAGCCGAGTGAAAATATGATTCGCGTTTCGAGCTACTTTGATTATTTAACGCGATGCGTACGATGAATAATTATTTATTTATCGGTTGATAATGCAAAGTTGATATATATCGTTGGAATACAAACAAATCGATAGGTCGATTTCATGAATATAGTAATTGGGCTTGATTTAATCTGGATTCTCATCGCTGGCTGACCACATTCGTACCAATACTACTTACTACTCGTTGTCAATCCTTTATACGTTCGATCGTTCCGAAGCTTACGTTTCCACGTAAGTTTGTAATTATTTACGTAAAATTAACTCGTTTCACGAGTAGATCTGATTGATCGTGGCACGTAAAATGTATGACACGTCTAAGCGCCACTTGACGAGTTGCCAGATATCTCGTGAAATAACTCGATTTCGAAATGAACCGTGGACGAATCGAACGACGCGTAACTTCGGGATGTACCGTGAACATCGGACCGTAGAATTATGTCCGTTAAACTGGGGCTTTCAACTTTTACCGCGTTTCACGCTGACCGTACAAATATAAAATTCCTCAATACCGCTTTTACACCAGACGCCCGACGAATCTTCATAAATTTTACGACGCTTTCGAACGTCGCTGCTCGTTCTCGATTAATCCCGAACGCGATGGACAATATTACGAAAAAAAATATTTAGGATCACCGAGAAGAAATGCCAAGCGTTTTTCTTGAATATCCAGGGGAAGCGAACGACTGGTCGAATTAAGTTCCAAGGAAGATTTCACGAAGATCAAATTCCCTATTGCGTCCCTAGTTATACTTGATATGCTGTAGGTTAACGACGGTACGCGCGAATATTTCATCCCTGCTGTAAAGTATGTGGCACAGAATGTACCTACACGAAGGAGTTATGCTAGACACGATCCGTATCGGGGTATCATTAGTGCTGACGGTATTTCAAGCTGCATCGCCGGGAATTAATTCCTAATTCGCAAATTAATACTGTCAGTCTGTGTACGCGGAGTCCGATGATTATTTGAAGAACGTACGGATTGTTCGTAAACTTCTCCTTTGTTCGCCACTGATTTCTATTTGGGTGAAAGTTTCATTTTCGCGTGCTGCCACGAATAACGAACAATTTTCGCTATTATCAGAAGGTACCCGAAGCGATTTTCATGATTTCTTTTAGCAGCCAAAGACTAACGTAAAACTATTGAAATTTAAAATGGTTGTAACTTTTAGAATTTTACATTTTTTTTAACAATAGATTTACGAAGGTTTCTCGTCAGATTTCTATTACTAAAGTAATGCTTCAATAAGCGATGTCGATTCACTAAAATTAATTAGGAAACTTGGACAAAAATGAATTCGGACATATGCTAAACCTAGTGTTATTATGACTCGGGAGAAATATTTCAAAGGTCTCAAACAACAAGAATGTTACTGAACAAAACCACCTTACTTTTATAAACAAAGTATATACAGCCCTGCTTCCCTATTTTTTTCATTTTCTCTTCGTATCGGTAATCCATCGACAACTTTCCCCCCTCGAAGATAATTTGTCGTCTGCACGATAAGTGTCTCGAACGAAAGCACTCGATCGTAGCCGATACTCATGTACTGGATGTTCCCGAATGCGCGTTAAAGTCAATCGAATGGCTAAACGTTATTGTCCTCGAGAATCACGACACAATTCCCAGCCCAATTTAATCTAGCCAACGTCGAACAGAGGTACGGAAACGATCGCCATAGCCGGGGCAAGAGGCGTCGAAACAACGCGATATTACGACTATGCTCTTTCAGCTCTCCGTTTCATTATCGTCGTGGTAATAAGAGACTCTCTGAGTACTCTCGCCCAAGAAACAGAAACGATGCCGGGCGAATGATGCAAATGTGTAAAGAGCAAAAGTGTACAGTGTAAAAGCGTAAAGTGTAAAGTGCAAAAATGTAAAGTGCAAAAGATAGATAAATGAATAAATCCCTTATAGTCGAGCCAATCGTCCCCGTTAATTATTCCATTTTTAATGGGTTCATCGCGCGTCATTTGGCTCGATCGAGTGGAATCGGCGGCGCGTGAAAACGCGAGCGTGCAGAAGCGCGGAAGCGGATCGTCCGACGGCCGCAATAAAACAGGAGCCACGGACAGCAACAGACATTTCGCTCGGTCGGATGTAATATTCGAGCCTGTCGTTTCGTGTAATTGTGGTCCGATCCCCGCGGGCGAAACCGCCCCGACTAGGACCGAGTCGACCACTGACACGTTTGTCCGCGTATTTCTCAAACCTAAGACGTACTGTATCGCAGTAGTTTCCGTCCATCTAAATTTTAAACTCGACGATCGAGTGCACTGTGCTCGTTTACGTATCGTTAATCCTACTTGGGTCGTAAATTACACATTTTAAAAGGGGTTGGTTTGTTTCGCGAAGTTTAGGAGTTGAGATAGACACTTCGGGATGATTTGAATTTTTCTTCCACAGAAGAGGAGGGTATCTTTTTCATTGGAACGTAACTCGCGAACCTTGTTGCCTTTGGATAATGTTTACCATTTATTTGTCATGTTACAGCTTGCGCGTATTCCTCGATAGAAATAATCCTGCCTTCTTATCTTCTTAAAAATAATTATAGTCCACGAGAGTACTATCCTTGATTTATTTTTACCCAGGAAACATGTTCGCGAAAGTTGCACCCCTTCGACTCGAAACCCCTGAGACATCGAGGTGGAAGCTGTACCTCCGAGATTTCCGAACTTATTTCTTTTCGAGGCTTTCGAAGCTGTAAGCTTCTTCGATCTCCTTTCTTTGGGGCAAAGAGAATAAAATGGTTGATGTTCTACTCCCCGAGTGAGCCCTAGACGCGATTATTTAACGCTCGAAGCTATTTCTTCGATGAATTGTTAATGTAAGCGAAGTTCTTTTGTTGGACGAACTGAAAGCTTTCGATCATATTAAATATTTTATTTAGAAAATGGTTCCCCTTTTTAAAGCTTTTTCGCTAATTAGCGGGGGATGTAAATTTTTAAACTTTTTAATTATTTATTTAGGTGTACCGCTATTGACGCTACGATAAGACATTGTTACTCATTGAATTTTAAAAAATGTTCAATTTTATTATGGAATAATACCGTGTCATGGCGCGATAGTATTGTTGTCGCATTGATAATTGCGTGGAAAATGTTATATTATATTATATCGAGACCATAAACGACTCCTTCAAGTATCGTTTCTTCTTCGTCTAAATTCAATACACTCTCTTCCCACGTTCATTTTTAAAAATATAAAATACCTCGATACCAGAAGGAATTACAATCGTTTTGTTATCGTGAAATAAAGTACACGTGTCCCAAGTACTTACAGTTGATCGCGAATTCTCTCATTAGAAACTGGCCATTTGTTGCACCAACAAAGCAGTTAATACGTCGCTAATTAACGCCGACGGTTAATAATAGTGCGGATATCATTGACGCGGATTTTCCCGTTTGCATCTAGTGTTACAATAGATTACATGGATTTGGTTTATGGAGAGGTTCGAATTGCGGAATCGAGGTAACATGGAACACAACAGCGTCAAATCAACCCTTTGTCCGACTGAACTCGGTTCTATACTACTGCCGGAACTACCTACGCTAAAGCGACAATCGATTTTGAAAATAACCAACACCGCTGTTCTTTACTTTCTCGAATAGTACCATCGACGAATAAGTCTACGATACAAGTAATTAATTCGAACATTGGAGCTAAGCGTAAAATAAATTATAGCCATTTGAAATTAAATTCGCTTTCAGATTCCTTTGTTTATATTATTCGTTCGAGGATAAGTATCCTTGAAAGAATTTTCACGCCTAGCATGGGAAACAAATTGGTTTAAAAAATCGTTTCTCTAACCGAGGGTTTCGTTTTTGTAATCGAATTAATTCTGCGTGGATTTATTTCGAATTGTTTCACCTTTCGCGCGAGGCCGAATATTCACCGTGAAAAAGGACGCAGGTTTCATCGTAACCGCGAGAATATGTTTGAATGCTTATAATTAAACACGACCGGCGTCTCTTGGCGCGGCCTTTCAAAGCGAGCGCGGATTTCTGATTGCACTTTTTGCAAATTGGAGTGTCCCTTTCGTTCTCCGCGGGTAGCTTTTTTTCGCGTTTCATTTCGAGTGCATTAAAAGATCTTTGCGATTCGTTCATTTCCTTTTGGACGGAATTAGGTTGTCGAGAGCGGAGGAATTAAGCACAGCGGGACTCTTTGTGAAAAATTAAACGGAGGTTCTTCCGTTTAAACGCATCGACGTCGGCCCCTCTTTCCGTTCAACGTATTTGCTCGATTCTTGAATATCTTTCGATATTAAAATATATTTTTATTTTCAATTCGAAAGTATTATCATTCGTGTATACAAGTTTTCTCAATGTTTCCTTTTATACTTACGGTTTCTCTATGAAACGTGTTTCTTCGGTCCTAGACATTTTTATTTTCAATTTTGAAAATGTATTCCATGTAAAGTAATTAATTATTTCTTTGATTTACTAAATGGATCGTTCGTTCGATACTGCGCGAACAATTGCGATAGAAAATATTTGTATCGAAGCGCGAAGTGCTAGTCCAACTATCTTCCGTCGAAAGAGATGGAAGAGAAATGTCCAATAAAAAAAAATTAACCGTCAATATTTGCGGTTGCCATTTCGAGATCCAAATCAAACTGTCGCGGAATAACGCCGTGTCGCGGCGGGACGTGTAACTCGATGATAAAATGACGATCAAGACGTTGCGCTCGAGTGTGCCATATTGCGAAATTCTTTCTGAGCTGGCTGGCATTTCTGGTTCCAAGTTGTCAAACGCAGACGAAGAAGAGCAAAGTATCCGTTGGAAGTGGCCGTTACGTTGTCGAAGCACTCGCGAAATTTCGATCATCGTATCGATCGACATACTCCACACGTGGCCTGTCATCTCGGGAAACAGAACGATACCGTAACTGCATCCTTCGAACAATTCCAACCTTCCACTATTCCGAAATAACGACACTTCAATTCTTGAATGTAATTCAAATCTATAAATGCGAATCCAAGTATGCTTATTAAGAACTCCTTGATCGTGTATCGGACATGATAACAGTCTCTATCAAATATTTCCTGTATATTATCCGTTCGTTCTTGTTCCATTGTGAAAATTTTCATTTAAAACATGGACGAACATTTGAATTCGTTTATCCATCTATATTCTCATTCATCGCTGATAAATAAATTTAACGAACCTTCGATGGTTCCTTAAATCAATCATCGATTTTTAACGGCCAAACAATTTATCCAGCCCTAGATTCTTCGATCCACGACAACCCTAGGACCATGACATACTTTTAATTTGTTCTCAGGGGACAAATTCCTCCCCTAAAAAAAAGTAATTCCTCTGGTAGAAAAACTTCACCTCGTACGAGCTACCGTATTTAACAGTTTGCGGGTCCAGCTGCTATTCTTAGCGGTTTCATGAATTATTGCCGACCGCTAAGTCGCCACTTTTAGCAATTTACTTTGTCCCTGGAATTACTATGGCCACCGTGTTAATTCGAGAGCATTACACGCCGTCCCCCGAGATAAATGAAGTTCGGTTCGAGGTTCCATTTTGCCGTGCCAAGAGTATCGCGACTGTTCCTCGAATCCTGAACTCGTAACGCGCGTCCTGGGACTGACTCGTCATCTTCGAGGCGAGATAAATATTTAGTGGATGGCACGACTGGGTACAGTATTTTCATTGAACTCTCCTAATTATCGACAGCTCGAGCATACGTGCTCGTTCGCGGCGGCGAAAGTTTTCGTCGAATATATTATCATATTTCTACGACATATTTGGCTGACAGTCCTTTTCACCGAAGAACTAAAACGATTAATATTGAAAGTTGAACGTCGAGGAAAATGAATTTTTATAAAATACTTGAATTTCGGCGAAGTTACAAAAATAACTAGCACAATAATTTGATTACGTAGTTTCCAATAGTCGGTAAAATAAAATTTAATCGCAATAGAAATTTTTCGATCGATCTTCTCGTTCAATTGATCGTGTTTGTCGTCGACGCTAAATGCTGTCTCGCTTCATCCAGCGCGAAATATCTACTCGAAGGCACTCTTTTCTCGCGGAGCGTCACAACGGGAAAAGTCAAAGTCACATTGTACGCGCAACAAATTCCGAACGACTCGGTTGGATTTCCTGTAGCAGAACGTTACAACGAAACTTTCTAACACTTTGTTAAGACTCCCCCGCTCGCTATTCGTCCCGGAATCCCGAATTCATGGCTTCGTGGGAAAGGAGGACGAAAGTCGTTTGGCAGGTGACCTGATACGCGCGTTCAACCGCGGGATAAAATTGTCCGTGGAAAAAGAAGGATTGATATCCCTGGTTACGTCGTGCTTGGTTTATAGTCACTTTAAAACTTAGACTTTCGGAACGGTTTTAGAAACTCAGATTTTCCGTGGGTATCTAGTATCGAGGTTACGGTAAGAATAGTTATTAGGAATGGCGAAGGTAAAGAAATTTGCTACGAGAAAAGTGTCGCGGTTCTTTTGTATAGTTGACGTTTCGCACGCAGCACGAATCCTTCGGACACATTTTCGAACTTTGATATTCTACGGAGTCACGGTTTTATATGGAACTTCTTGAGAATAGTTCGATCGAATTATCAACTACACGAAAATGGTACGTAACACTTTCTCGCAAGGAATTTCCTTGCCTTTAAGTTTGTTAATAAAAATTTTCACGCTAAATCCAATAGTTCGCAAGCTATCGACTGAAAACTCCCCGTTAAACCTGAGAGGACTTGTAGAAGCTCGTTGAAAGAATTCTAGACCGTCTGTGTGGTTTATTGTACGACGAACGAGCTACGAACCGCGTGGTTGACCTAAATGTTACGCGAGAACACGGGTAAAGGAAGTTCCTAGGGAACGTCACGTTCGCAGAAATCCTTTTCATCAGCGGAGCTGAAAAATTCCAATACAAAATGGCTGACCCGGGTCAGTGGGCACGGGAAAGACGTATCTCGGGGTATGGAAATTGATCCAATTTTCGGAACACGAGACCGACTTCCAAACAGAGATGGAGACGCATGCATGGGGAATTGATTCGTTTTAGAGGTTCGTGTCGTCCCCGGGCTTCCTACGGTTCGACAGTTTTTTGAAGGAAATTTTCCGGTGGATTTGCTGACAAGAAAAAATGCTACGCAATTTTTATGGTAACACCGAAATCGTTTGGCTGGGATTCGTTTCACTGCGTCGTAATATTTCTCCCTTTTGCCGCGTGACATTTTTTATTTAAACGTCCGGATGCTCGTAAAACAGATCTAAGACTCCGTTCGGGTATAATCGGATTATTTTATTCCCCGCGAATAAGGAATTTCGCGATAATTCCGATCATCGTTGGGAATGCGAGAAGAAATCTAAACGTACCCTTGTTTTCTCCGCTGAAAATAAAAACAGAGCAGGAAGAATATACGAGAAGAACTTTTTCCGGAATAATTTGGGACAAGAGTAGTCCAGGATTCTTTTCGCTGAATAAACACGTAAACAATGCGATGTTAAGAACCTTGTTCCTCTCGAATAGCTTTTCAGCTTTTTCATCATTTTCCTTCTATTATCGTCTTGTATACGTAGGCTACACGCAATGCGAAAACCTTGTTCCTTTTAAATATTCAGCCTGCTTTATCCTCGTTTTCCTACTGCTATTTCCCCGAGACGAGGGCTCGTAATCAAATGAAATTCGCAATTATGATTCCCAGATAAGGAAAATCATCTTTGCTTAGGCGTTTCATTTATATCACGAGTCCCTGTGACAAAAAGTCGATTCCACTAACAAATTTGTTTTACGCCGGAGAGCAAGTGTCGAGCAACGTTAATCGCGAAGAAAAGTAGAACGACTTTTATGTAAATTTTTAATTGAAACAATATTAAGCTAAATTCGCCGGTATTTCCATAGCAAAGCAAACGTTCCCGTAGACTTTTGGATAATGGAACACCAAACTTTACTCTATGGAAATATTAGCGAACTTAGCTCGATACTCTCAGCGAAAAATTTACATAAAATAATTTAATCGTGGCCATTTTCGTAATAAGATCGACACTTGTTCTCTCGCGTAAACAATCAACCGATACAACAACGGCAAAGGGCAAACACCGTGAAATTCATTTCTGTCCTGTTTTTGTTTGCTCCCCAAAGATGCAAATAACAAGGAAACCCGAGTTCTTCGTCGTTCCTCGCGCTTTATTTCCCAGCGAAAGAGGTTTTAACGCAGCGAACGTTCCCGGCTCAATCGTTCTTTTCCCGCTCCCTCTTCATCCCACCCCCCCACCCGCCCGCCCCTCCCCCACCCCCGTCCTCTTAGAAACATGTAATTACGCAGCCAATGTCCTTTCGGGTCCAATTTTCCAGCAGTACAGGCGACCGCACGGTGAGCATTTATTGTTCTTTCCGTGATACTTCTCCGGCTGGAAAAAGATTCGCCCGTTACACGTCCCCCTTCCCGCCCCCTGTGCCTTCTCGCTTCTTTTGTATCCCACGGGGACGATAATGGACATGGGAGACGAAAAAGGATCGACTGGATGCGCTCGCCGCTGCTTTTCAACTTCAATTACGCCGGTTAATAACTTACGGATGATTCAATCTTCGAGCCAGAATCCGAGGGAAAACATTTTTGTTCCACCCGCGATAATTCCTCCTTTCTAACATCGGTCGGAATCCTTTTCCAACGTGCTCCGCGGATACAATAACAACCGCGATGCCGTTCAGTCAGCCCTTCGATTCGTTTGGACGAATGAAGTGCCTTATTCATTAAAAATTCTAAACATCGCGAGTTATATATTTTTAAGCATCAAGGCCTTTTCTAAAACATGGGGTCTCTATACATCTTTCGTTTTAAATGATTCGCTTAAGGTCGCATCAACGTCTACGTTATCAGCGACCACATTTTACGAAGCAACTAGTCGTTTATGTAAATGTCGTCTTCGTAAATTGTATCTATCCAATGCTTTCGCGAATTTATAAAACTCGACGGTATCGTTTAGTATTTATTGTACCTAAAATCTTTGAGATATGTAGATTCCTTCCGTCTTCCATCAGTTCCTTGCATTTCTCAACTAAGTGCGCGGTGAGGGTTTGAGGTCTGTATGAATTATGTAATTTGATGTAAAACGTGCCGGTCGAGCAGCGATACCAATCTAGCTCATCGCACGTTTGCTACAAGGTAAACCTTGTACGCAGCGTCTGCACATGGTGAAAGTTTCGAAAGGGATCCGAGAAGAATCCAAGCCCAGGAAGTTAAACAGACAAACGTTATCGTCGCCCGCAACTCGTCATCAATTCCTCATGCGAGGGAAATTCGATCGTTTCCCATTACGCTCCACGGAAAATGGTTTCCCTTCGGTTCCTTTCCCCGACTTGGTCTCCGATACCGCAGGCCCTTGCCTTCCAGGAGGATGGTGGTCCCGAAAGGAACAAGAAGAAACGCGCGGGGAAAGCTACCGGATTGAATCTCATAAAATATTTATCCGCGGGAAGGTGATATAGTTTCCTGTCCGACTTTTCCGTCGATCGAACGCTCGTATCAGTTTTCTGTATCGTTATCTCTCTGTCGTCCCTTTCCTCGCTCGCCGCGCCGCTCTATTCTCATCTTCTGGACACGTACGATTCGTGGGGTCGGGTACGCGAACCCCGTGTAGTTTACAGAGGCGGCTACGGGGTCTCACGGTGCTCCCTGCGCGTGATTTCGAATGCTCGCGTCGACCATCTTCGCGTTCAACGTGTACCCTCTCGCGCGGCGATACGTTACGAGAACGGCGCGCATGCATTTATGCCGGGAGCAGCGTCGCTTTCAAGTTTACGATACACGTACCGGCCGTCCCCTCGTAGACGACGACGGTTCCAGGACGTTTCCATAACTCTCTCGTCCGTTCGAGAAATTCTTATGGTTTTAGTGCGTGGAGACGCCCCGCTTACGAATCGTCCAATGCTTTATTCGACTGACGGAACAATTTAGTGGA